>NW_019525434.1:445129-486386 GCF_002814215.2 Seriola lalandi dorsalis
GGCAAGAAAGAAAAAATATTCCCATCAGAAGATAGATGTCGGATCTTCTGTGTGTAGTTAGCAAGCATGGTTTATTTTCCCACGGCTATGTTCAGATGGAGAAAGAGGAAGGAAGCCTTGTAAGAGTAGAAGTGTCGCTCCTTTCTGAGCTAGCTTTGCCTCAAGCTCTAACACAGCAGAACTGTACCACTGTTGTGACACATCCCTCTTACAGCAGGTACGGGATGAAAACAAAGGTTATTTAATGATCGGGATGCCAAGCTGCAAGCAAGGCTTTGTGAAGTTGCCCACTAACTCTTCGGCCTCATTTCTAGAAAACAACCCACTGCAAACATGAGCAACTTCACTCAACTTTCAGAACACAACTGTTCCCTGTGTGTCACATGCAGCACATCCTGTAACACGTGAACACACAGGGATACAAGGAGAAACAAAGAAATGAGGTCAATTCAGTTTCAAATCATTCTACACAGAAGAGATGTTTCATTTACATTCATGGTTAATTTTGTGTACAAGAGTGTGTACATTTGCAGCCATATACAGTATGTTGTATATCACTGCACGTCCTGCTTATATAGGGGGAGGGAAGGGGGAGAGAATAAAACCGCTTGAGAAAGTGCATATAGGACAAAATTTATATTGATTA
The DNA here is from genome assembly GCF_002814215.2 of Seriola lalandi dorsalis. Lineage (NCBI taxonomy): Eukaryota > Metazoa > Chordata > Actinopteri > Carangiformes > Carangidae > Seriola > Seriola lalandi. Next base: position 445,776 of record NW_019525434.1, read on the forward strand.
AATATATAACAGTGTAAAATGTCCATTTGGAACTGAATTGACTTAATTCCCAAGTTCTATTTGTGCTGTACAACAATCTCTTCAGTGTTTAAGTGTTATCACATCAAGCACTGCAGACACAAGAACAACGCACAAACAGATTTGGGACAGACAAATGAAAGAGGTCCATTAATGGAAAAGACTGTTGATATGCAGAAATGACCATTATATAAGTCCCTGCCCAGCATGTCCTGCATTTGTAGTGCAGGACTGTCAAGCATCCTCCAGCGGTGTAGCAGCAAGCATGATGGGAGTATATCTCATCATGAGAGAGCTTGTATAACGGTGACATACATAGAGTAGAGTCAATGCAAACAATGACAAATGAAGTGATGGTTGCTATGAACACAAATAAGAATATGTTGATAAAGATGATGATTATAATGGTAATTATATATTTTTATCATTACTTTTAAAAATTCTCTTAGGATGAGGATGATAAGCTTACCCACGAGTCCCAGTTTGCAGGCTGCGGAAAACCAGAGGAAGCAACAGGATGAGAAGACAAAACAAAACTCTTTATAAAGTTCTTGGTTATGCCCGTTGCATTCAGTAAGACATTTCCAGTGCACAAGTCCCATGCACTTACCCTATAAGCCCATTGCAAGAGATCTTTAGCAGAACAAGAGTACAGGCACTACTCGGTAAAGAACGAAGTGCAAGTGATGTAAATCGGAGTAGATTCTGTTATATGTTTATTGTACAAAAGCTAATTTTATTCAAAATGAATATCACACCCCCCATCCTGGTAAAATAATTTCACTGGTATCAGAGGACCATCTTCTAACACCAGGGGTGTAGTGCAAAGGAAACAAAATCTCACATATCTCTCTCATATGCCTTCTGAGATTATTATCTCGTGCTCAGAGCAATAAGCTTAAGGAACAGTAATTTACAGTGTTTATTTTGCCCTAGGTTTTGCCTCAAAGACTATATTCACATTATATACTGCTATCTTATTAAACTGCCATTGTCATGATATAACAACTTTCATAATGTGTTATTTTTTCTATTGATATAAATATGTACAATTGTTCTATGTAGGGATTTGACGGTTAATGTTGCTATATGCTAAAAAATATTAAGTGTTTTAAAAAAAATTGTCCTCCTAAAATAAACAGGAATTTCTACTTTATGAATAATAATTTATTCTTGTCTTATCATCAATTATAATTATCTAATGTGTCTTATGTGTGTATTATGGTGTAATTCTGAAACTCTTATAGCTACAGGCTTATACTTCACCATGGAGATTTGGAATTACAATGAGTGCTGATTATTTTAGATTTAAATCTAAAATAATGTAATATAGGTCCACGATTCATAGAATGAAAACTCACACACACAAAATATCTAAACAATGTCATCTCATCCCTACACTGTCATGACAGGACCAGTTTAACTGGCTCCAGTACCTACCAGCTATGTCAAGGTATACAGTAGGCTACATGCCATTCAACAGTCAGGTACTGGAATGTTACACTGAGGCTTAGTAGCAGACCTGGATAAAAGAGCAGCTGTAATCATTTTTTAAAAAGGTGACATAACATAAGGTGTGCTTAATTTATCTCAACTTCCACGTAATTTGAGCAGCTTTTAGTCTGCTCTGCTGTACGCTAAGATACAGTAAGCACGACTCAAGTCCATTCCAGTATTTCACATTTACATTCTGCTGTACTTTTGTCCAGGTCTGAAGAGAGAGAGAGAGAGAGAAGTCAGAGCAGAGCAGGGCTGTCGGCCTACAGTTCATGCCATGAGTGATCTGTGGATTGTGCTAAAGCAGGAAGAAGTGGACACTAGCAGCAGGTTTCTACAGATCATCATGCCATCATCCACCTTTTGTTTGGAACATCGGAGAGAAGCAGAGCAGGTAACACCTCACACTATGCCAAACTTACCAAGTGACTTCATTTTTTATCCCGACTTATCAAGCTTATTTCAATATATTCAAAGTCAAACAACTGCACTGGCAACTGGCACTGCTGTTGGCTAAAAGAAAACCCAACTTGATACTTTAACATCTGTTCAGCCAGTTTAACTGGAACAGGTCATATTGCAGTGCAAGACTCCTTCATTTGCACTTCAGTATCATGAAATGAACATAAAATCTCTTGTGAAGCTTGGCATTTCTTGCAGTGGAGTGTCTCTATGACTATATTTTCATGCCATGACTCATCCACCTGAGTGACCGTGGGGGCTTTGGTGGTTGCACTGAAAGAGTCCAGGTCCATGTCCAACAGGCTGCTCACTGCAGGACTGTCAAACTGATAACAACAGGAATAGGAGGGCTCATTGGCTAACTGAGCGCAACAGAGGAGGCAAGGAAGTGGATAGGATAGAATAGAATAGAATAGAATAGAATAGTATAGGAGGAGGGGCAGGCCAGAAGAAAGAGTATTTAATGGTTCTGACCTGCACAGGAAAAGGGAAAGTTAAAGGGCTATTCCACAGTTCGTCGACAGCAGCTGCTTACTAACCTCTGTAGGGGAAGTCACACTGATATCAGGAGTAGCTGCAGCATCAAACAGGTTGATGATGTTCTCTGTCTTCATCTCCTTTGATGGGGTCACCTTGGGTGGAGGAGGCACTGCTGGCTTTAGCTAAGTGGGGGAAAACAATGTGGTAATGAAGTTGTGCCAGAAGCCACATGAATATGACTTTAATTTAATTTTGTATTCAGTTTTTGAACTTTTTTTTTTTTTTTACAAAGCATTAATATGGGCCTCAACAAAGCTGTTAGCTGTTAATAAATCCAAGTAACTAATTAGAATGAAAATAGATACAAAGACTGAAAAAAAAAATAACTGTAGAATTCAAACTCAGATCACAAAATAAACATATTCTCAGTGTGTTTACCTTGGATGGAGATTTGGGGATTGGGGGTGGTCCTCCTGGCCTGAGAGTGTGGTTAGATGGTTCTTTAGATGGTCCACTGAGTGAATGAGAGAGGGAAAGAGGGAGAGATGGAGGGCAAAAAGAGAATACAGATTACAGAGAGTCACGAGGATGGAAAATGATATGAGAGAAGAGGGCAGCAAAGGTTAAAGAGAGCAGCTAAGAGCTAAAACACCACTAGAGAGAAGTTACAAGGCATGCTCTACAGGAGTTCAAGTGGAAGTTGTCTTCACAAGAGCTGTCATGCAAAAAAAGTGAGCCTCCCTTCCCTCCATCCCTCCCATCCCATGCAAGCAGGCTTAGTGTGTGCCTCCTGTAAATCCTCACAAGCGAGCAGTAATAAGAGGCATTCGGTGTCATTCAGAAGATGTTCTAAAGCTGACAAAAGCAGCCCCAGATCTGCAGATATTTAAAGAGCTTGGAGCATACCTGCAACTTCCTGCTGGATGAGGCAATTTTCTACATTGGTGGCTTTGAAAACGACATTACCAAGACTATTACCAACCAGGCACATCGGACGAATACTCCGGGGTCCCGGACCCACAGCCCCAGGAGTGCGATTTAATTTCAACAGGTCTCAGTTATGGGGAGATGAGATGCTGTGAACCCTGAGATTTTGGGCTGTCTTATTATGTGACAGCGTTGCCTGGCGCAGCATTAAAGACACAGGTTTGCTCATCTTTTGTACATCTGCAGCTCTGAGCACACGACTCTCCGATCAGACAGTGTGTCTGTCTAATTCACTTGCACAAAACCAAGCACTAATTCTCCCTGAAATCTCCCACGCCCGCAGACTGACTGACATATGGACAGCTTGACAGACATGTCGGCTGGACAGACAGACAAGATATGTGTCACCATGGTTACCACAGTTGCTGCCGGTTACCTCCTATTTGCTCCTGACGATGAGGCGCCGTGGTTACCTGTCTTTCTGCAAGGGGGTGGGGGGTGGGGTGGGGGTGGCTCCAGGTTAATGCATGTCATTACGTTTGTGTATTCCTGTAGCTTAAAATGTTTGTGATGTGCAGTGTTTCAATCCATGGGTTTCATATTTTCCAGACAGAAGCAGGAACGGAGGGATCAACATTCAACTTTAATCAATAAAATAATTAGTTTTAGGGATCATCTTTTTAACACAATTTTCTACCATTTCTCCTCAGCTAATACTTCAAATGCCACTGCAATTTATTTTGTAGTAAGTATAAAACTGAAAATTTGTGTACTGCACCAAAAAGGTATTTTGGGACTTTTCTGCGTGCTGTCTAAAAAAGAATAAGTGGACAACTCAAATGTCATGCTGGCAGTAAAAGATGACGGGCCTTAAGACTTAAAATAAAAAATAATTTTAAAAAGTTTGACCCTTCAGCTACAGTAAACACACTAACAGGGAAAATAAATGAGTTCATTGAAAATAGCCTCACCACCTAATTTAGTGCTATTCTAACTTCTGATGCAGACCATTAAATTCATCAAGCACGATGAGTTATGTCTCTCAAGAGGTTCAAATATTTGCAAACATGTCTGAAAAGATTTATTTTCGCCCGAGTAGAAGGAGCCACAGACATACAGCATAGTAAGTATTTTCTTCACTTGCTGAGACGACCAACCGCAGTGATTGACTGATGAGGCTCAGTGCTCTAAACTGGTTCCCAGGGTTTCACACAACCAGCTGTTCTCTACAAGACTACGGTACATTTTACTTTAGAATTGCAAAAAATCTGAGGTTACTGGATTTTTACCTGAGTGTAATTTCAACAAAACATAATATCCCAGTACGTTTGAGTCTGAATAGCATTACTGTTGAGAAAAAGATTTATTGGTGTTTATTGTTGTCACTTGTAACTTTCAATAGACGCTTGAAAAGATTTCTTGTCATTCAATTCCATGAATCTCTCATGAGCTACACAATATATTACAGGGCATTCAGCAGTAGAAAGTCTTGCTATGAGAAAATTTAAATAATATATCTTTGTTCACTAACCTGGTTGCGTCTGATCCCTCCAAAGTCTCCAAGACGTCGTGCAAATCCTGATCCAACTGCAAGGAGGAGAAAGAGAGCAGTGTAAACTATTACACTGTACATTTCACACAAAATACTGATTTTAGAAAAAACAACACACTTTAACTCATTAAATCCAATAATCTCACACTGTTACAGCACTGTCTATGACATAATCATTAACATAACCATATTATCCATGCGCTGCGAAGTTTTACTTGTTTTCATCATCATGTCCAAATTCAGAGAGACAATATTTACAACTCTCAAGCTAAGGAAGTATTACAGGGGATAATCTCACTGCAGTCAGTTAAAACCCCATGTCCTAGTTTTGCTTTACTGGGCCAGAAATAAGAAATGAACTATAGCAGACTTTGCATATGGTTGTGAAAATCTGTGCTGATGTGCAGCAAGAAGTTTTCAATTTTAGATGAAATCTCAGCCCCTGTTAATGTAGTCACTGGCACAGTCTGGCACTGTCAACACTGTAAGCTGTTATCTGATATTCTGTGTCAGTTTGTTTTGTCTGGTCTTTATCTAAACGCAGCAGCTCCAAAGAAGCGTCTCACCCGGCTCATTTCCTTGTGAAACTTCTCCTCGAAACCAGCCAAACTCTGGAAGGTGCTGACATAAAACCCAACGCGACTAGAGATAGAGGGAGAGACAGTATTGACTGCATTACTGGCTCGGCTTAGTTCAATATCCTGTGAAGGTAAATGTGGCACAGATGCAAGTGGAATGTAATTATAGCATCTATCCATCAACAGGAAAATCAATTCCCACATGCACTCGCACATGCACATACACACCTGTTCCAGAGTGAAGGCAACTCCTCTTGCAAGTCAATATTAATCTCCTCAAACACCTTCTGGGCTCTCTCCAACTCCTCCTCAGCCTGAAACACACACACACACACACACACACACACGCACAAACACACACGCACACAATGCATCAGGCAATGTTCGTGAGAGTGCGTTTGATGTGCAATGGACTTTGACGTGCAATATATGTGCACGTGACATCTCTTGCTACTTATGATTATGCTTCCTCATGTGTTGTTGTCATATTCATTTCGCCTTCACTATATATTCAACAGTAGTATGTGACAGGGAACCTGAGAAAGAGAGCAATGACGCAGAAAAAGATTTCCCCAAAACTGAGAGCCTCCTTATCCCAAGCCATGTGTCTTTGACTACCAGGACGTTCCTTATCACAGCTTCGTAGTCGGCAGACCTCGCAGGAAGTACAGTAAGAGTATTGTGTACCTGGCTCCTGGACAGACTGCTCTGGGCAACGTTGTGTGCAGACAGGATACCCTGAGCCCAGCCTGGAGTGGCCCTCTCCAGCAAAGAGGAAGGCTGGAACAGAGAGGACAGGTTCAAATGGAAAATACTCTTACAGCTTTTCATACACCCAATAAAATATAATTGTATGATTACACACATCATTAGCAGTGCTACTACAGTTTAGGTATCAGATTATTGTGTATTTGATTTACCTTGGTAATTTTAATCCCCCCGTCCTTTTTCTTTGTCTTGTGTGTAGTAGCGTAGTTGTGCCTGGCACTGTCGTAATCGACCAATTTCCTGTCCCTCTTCGCTATACGAGCCTGAACGGAAAAGAAGACAAGAGGAGAATGAGTGCTGGTGTTATTTAATGTCTCTGTCTGCAGTGAGATGCCCGGTTTTCATGCTTCATAAATAAGCTTCTCTTTGTTAGCGACCAGATAACAAAGCATACACGTGTTTGAACTATTAGCTGCATTCATTCAACCATTGATTCAATGTTTGTTTTTTTTTTCTTAACAGCCATTTTTGTGTTCTATATTTCGAATTCAACACAGCTGAAATCCAAATAGTGTATGATTATTAAAGCTATAGTAAGAAAGTCTTGCTGCCACTGCATAAATGCTTGATGCTAATCATTTTCAGCTAAGGTTACTACATGTCCTTATAACCACACATCTTACCTTGATATCGGGGAACTGGCCCAGGTAAGTATCCATGGAGATGAGAGCATGATCGACCAACTTCTGGTGGTAATCGGTCCAAAGCACATCACAGTCCTGCAGCATAGATGAACATAATAGCACAATAAAAAAATTCTTGGTGTTAACTCCAGTTGCTCAGTTGCTATGTCTTGGCTAGTGGTCTTGTATTTCAATTAAGAATAAACTGAAATCCTTTTAAGTGATTGAAGTATATTCTTGCAGCTAGAGTTTTGTCTCACAAGAACCATTAATCCAAAAGTAATTTCAAGGGCAAACATAATGAAGGAGAATTCTCACACACACACACACACACAAAAAAAAAATTAACTAATATACAATAAAGTGGCTATATGGAACCAGCTCGTCCTCACACTCTCACACATGCAGTCATTCGCTGTCTTTTTAACACATTTATCAAAGTGTCTCTTACCTCCACAATGGAATCCACTTCGTTCTTGCCGTACCACTCTGGCTCATACATGTCGGCCAGACATGACTGCAGGTTATTAGAGGACTCATGCATGGCTGAAGACAAACACACATGCTGTACATTAATGGGCATTTATATTTGCAGGTTGAAGTACGTATTTGGGCATCTATGATGGTGCCTACATGTGTGGTTTTGAATGCATATGTCCATTCATCAGTGTAACATGGAATGGGCTTGTGTGTGTGTGTGTGTCACCTTTCACTGCCTCCAGGTACGCTCTAAGGTCCCTCTGCAGTTTGCTGCCTTCAGCCTGTGAGTGAAACATACAACATGAGGCTTGGAACACAAAGAGAGTACAGAGGAGACACGTACAGAGATGTTCCAAGGCTGTTTAGCCAGTTTCAGTTTTAGCAAATTCAAACCTGTTTGAGCTAATGCAAGTCGGTATATGTGGAGAGTACATATATGACTAGACTGTCTGGCAAGCTAGATCTCCCATTAGACCGGTCTGTTATGTAATAGTTTATACAGTAAAAGGTGATTTGTGGGAAAAAAAAAAATTGAAACACAGCTCTGCCATTCAACATGTGTCACTGAACTGCACTCACATATTGTTTGGTGAAGTTGATGACTCCTTCCTCAAAGGCAACATCTTTGGTCTCATCAGCTTTGCCAAGCTTTTGGAGAACCTGTCCATCCAAACAAATAATAACATTAGTTGACAATACCAAGAGTAGCTGTGGCAACTGATTCTGCTCAGTTCTCAGTGTCTGCCATAAAAAACAAGAGGTCGGTTTTTGATGCTCCTTAAAATACAATATACAATGTGAAGATTCACCCGTTTGTCCTGACCTCTTACTCTCATTTGCATGAATGCGAAAATGAATTGCTTGTAAAAGCAATGACACACACACAGACACAGACAGACAGACAGACACACACACACACACACAGACGCAGTACATAGATAATGCCAGTATTAAGCCAAATCTACAGTATATTTCATACATTCTTACATTACTGTCACATTCACACATATGATGTGCAATGGCTTTGCTGGGGGACCATCTGTTTTATCTGCCTGCCTCTCTTCGGCCCAACAGTTCATGATGCATTTTGATAGACAAGTAGCGCCCCCTGTCATTTATTCTGCGCACAACTCGCAGGTGCATTAACGCAAAGACTAGGCCCCTTATTTACCACTTACACATATTGCAGCATGGGTGTTAAATATTATCATGGCGCCAGGAGCAGGCAAGAGCGTGGGCAGCAGTGACCATCTGTGTGACAACCTTGCGAAAAGAGACAGGTATTGACTTGAATGCCAGAACCAAATCAGTCATCAGGCTGAATTATGAGTAGGCCTACAGCACATCTGACTGCATTACGAACGTGTCCGCTGCATGACATTGGCTAACAGAGGGGTTTATTTGAAGTGGCAATCCCCGTCCCCCAACACATCATCCCTGCTCTTAATATTATGATGTCGTGATGCGACACTGCGCCTCGGTGCTGGGGGATGCGGCACTGCTGCTTCGCAGCTTGTAGGCCTGAAACATCATTTCCCATATGTTAACGCGGAGCAGGAGCAGCTCTTTGCTTACCTTCTCTTGGGCTCTGGTTAGTTTTTTCTGGACGTTGCTGGCCACTTTCCCTGCAGTCAGCCCCTTCCCCAAATTCAACTCAGCCATCTTGTAGCGTAGATCAGTCTTTGGATGCGGGAAGGAAGGAACTAAAAATAATAACGATCGGAGGGACCGCTACGGCGACCGTAGGAGCAAATTCATCAATGTCCAGTGGAGAAATAACGTCGATAAATGTAATAATGAGATGTTATGATGTATCTACAGAATTAGGCCTACGTGTTTGCAGAAAGCTAAGCTGTATTCTCTGATATTGAGCCGCTGTGTGCGCGTCCGTGACAGAGGAGGAGGATGCTGCGAGAGATGCTCTTAAAGGCACAGCTGCTGCCGCGCACGATGGAGACTAGAACTGGTAAAGCTAAAACATGATCATAATCCAGTGTTTCTGAAGAACATGATGCTCTTTACAATGCTCTTTGGTATTTTTTGTAATCTCTTTTTTTAATTCTTTGTTTAGCTACAATTTGGCTCTAGAGCCCAGGATCATGAAGTTAGGTCTTAAAGATAAATGTCTTAAATTCGGAAGAAATAAAAGATCCTGAGGAACATCCATAGCTGACCAAAAAAGATTTAAAAAAAAAGAAAAAAAAGAAAAACTCAAACAATGAGCCACAAACAAACAGCTGGGGATAGCGACCCCCCAAGCATGCAAGTGCATTAATGCTTCAACCACATGTGTTTCGGTGATATAGGCTAATATGGTTACGTAACACGTGAAGTGTAATGCAAGATAAAGAACAGCAGTGAACAGCAGCTCAACAGTCAAGTGACTGAAGGAATTAACAGTTGGAGTTTACTGCAGTAACAATACAGTAATGAAATGGCGTAATGTTATCTGCAGCGTAGGTCGGGTTGAATAGATAGAACGAAATATCATTCAGTATGACCAGACTTAAAACAACTGTTTTGAAGCAACCCTTCTTCAAAACGTTCAACATGAGGCTGTAAATGATGACAGAGAAGCAGGGGTGCAGGGCTGTAAAAAAGTCCCAAACTAGCACGCTCAGCGTAGATGGCAACTTGTACTAGCACAAGCACCAGCTCTGGCTCTGATAACCTGATGTGTCCTTTCCCTGAGGATACACACTCAACCACATTTACCACCATCCAGAACAGGATTTGTGTGTTCAGGTTCCACTCTGCTCCACGAGGAGCTACTTTGTACTCCGGGAGATGGCGCTATTGGCTCATATCATATCCACATAAATACAGAATCTATACAGGGCTTCGAGTCCTCTACTTTTTAAAATCTGGCTGTCTTTGCTCAAGGGCTTCAACAGCCTGGTGAAGGATTAAGGCTCTGCAGAAGTGAACAGAGGACAGACTGCTAACATCTCAGTGACCCGCTCATGGCTACAAGTTGGCTACATTTGTAAAATGTTTAACATCCCTTATAGTATACTTAGATCATAATTTGTTATCCTATTTTATGATCAGCAAATCAAACTGCATGATGAAGTACAGCCCTTTGTTGTCTCAGGTGGTTGGTGCTGGCTTGGAGCTCTCCAGGGTCCTGAACTCACACTCTGCTGGTGCGGAGGGGACTGGCAGGCAGCAGAACAAAAGGCTCTCCAAGCGGTACTTATGGTTTGTTTTGTTTGGTGTTGTTTTTTCCCCCTACTATTACTCTGGATGTAATTATATCTCTGTTGCATAATCTAGCACGAGAGCATGCTTTGGAGAAATCCTCCTTGCATGTAAGAGGAAAAATGGTTTAGCGTTGAGGAGGTTGGGTTTCACAGGGAGTGATGATCCAGTTCTCACAGTCCAGAAAAACAAACAAGAAACTCGTTCCGATATACAAAATGTCAAATAAGACATGTTGTTATGTCATAACATTAATTACTTGAAAAAAAAGTGTTTTCTATTTTTTCTGATGACACTAAAGCCGTCTGTTTTCTTTATAAATACACCTCCTTTGCATCCTTCCTGTCCCTCCTCTGTTTTCTTTTTTAGCCTGTGTCTTTCTCTCTCCTCCACTTTCTCCCTCCCCTCCTCCCTTTCCCTCTCATTCCCTTTCCCTCCTGTCTCCCCGTCTCTTTATCCCCGACAATAACAACATTTGGCCACGAGTCACCAAGCCCATTCGTTCCCATATAATCATATGAATAGCTCCTCTCGTCTCCCCTCCACTACCACCCCACCCCGACCCCTACACTCCCCCCTCCTGTGCTGCGGGAATGGTTTAACCCGTTGAGAGTGAGAGAGAGAGAGAAAGAGAGAGAGAGAGATTAAGAGAGAGACAGGGAGCACAAAGGAAGCGCATATAGTGGTCGTTTAGGAGGGATATAATTGGGCGCATGATGTAAACATGGAATAAAAACCGCAAGGCTGCATCTCCATTTCCCGTCGCTCTGGTCCATTATCGGCGTTCAATATTACATGAGGTGCTGGCTAACAACAGCTCGTCTGTCTGGACAACGGGAGGCGGGCAAGCAAGTGAGAAATAAGCCAAGAGCGGAGGAGAGGAAAGAGGAGTTGGGCATTGTTTCATCTTCGCTTCAAAGGTTTCTGGAGTTGCTCTCTGGCTTTGGACCGAATCCGGTTCACTGAGACACGATGCTGGGTTTTTCAAGCTGACCGAGCCGACAAGTGGAGATTTTCTTGTCTTCTTTCCATCCGCTTTGATTTATTTTGTTGTTGTTGTTTCTTTTCTTTTTTTTTTGACTGGACTGTGAAGACCGGAAACACACGCTGATATGTTGCATTTCTGAGGTGAGTGAGTTTTCTTTGTTCACCTCAAATTACAGCGCACAGATTTTTATTGAACTGAGCTTGACGCGTGCCAACAAATACAAGTGTCACGTTCTGTCCAGTAATCTCCATCCAACAACAAGAACGAAGAAGCATCCACATTTCCTAATGTTAAAATGGTTCCCCAAAGCCAATTACACTGCCCACAGCCCTACGCCCGTCACTGTAATTGCCTTCGAAAATTAGACACATGGAGGACTACCCCAGCGCTGCTATTGTTTCCCCTCTATTGTTTTCAAACCGGAACATTTGGTGCTCTTAGACAAGACACGAGCTCTTGGAGACCCCTCATCGGTCGCATATCAGTGACAGCCAGATGAATCCTTCATGATGTGTGGGAATTAATTATTGAATGGACTAAACTCTGAATTTGATACCCGTGTACATAATTGGCTTGGACAGCGTGTAAACACTAAGAGCCAAATTGATTGAACGTCACGTGCATCCATATCCCATCCACATCTATCTACTATCTATCTATCTATCTGACAGAGAAAGAGAAAGCAATTCTTTCTCTCACTGGATTTCTCTCCCTCCACCTCCGCTCTTCTTCTGGGAACAGTAATAGCACATTAAACATCTTCATAATTAGTAGTTTGCCAGAGCAAAGAAGAAGTAATTATAGACAGCAAGCCTGCTGAGCTAAGTGTGCAGGCATTTTCCTTTTATTTCCTTTGTTAAGCATGCAAATGTTGTCTTGGTACCACATACTAGTTCTTTTCTGAGAACAGGCAAAGCTTGAACTTGTGTGTTCTCTTTCCCACTTCTACGGTTTAAGATATCATTATTCAGAAGTGGATCAAAACAAAACCGTTAGACATAAAAGCTGTAGTTAGCTGCTGCCACTTCTCCATTTTCTCCATTCTAATAATGTGTTTGTGTGTTTGGTTCTGTGAGACCAGTGTGCACAGATGTCCATGTCGTTCAAATGAAGAGCAACATAAACCATCCACCCAGAAAAGATTGTAGACATTCACATACTGTGCAAGCCTTCTACTACAGGGAAAAGGAAGTAATATAACACTGACATATAACAGCATAAAATGAAGAGTATGATTATACAGTTATGAGCTCCGAATCGTCTTTAAAATGACAGATTACAACATTTTGGCCTTCTGTAAGCATGAAAAATGACCAGGTGCAGTCTATTAGAGGAAGTAAAATTACATCCCTAACCGGAGATCTCTTGAGATATAATGACAGATTTGAAGGTTGCACTGTATTTGAATAGCGGATGCTGGGGAAAGGATGCCATGGGAAGAAGCATGAATAAGACGGAGTGTGTACGAGTGTGAAGAAACCATTGTGCTGCTAGTTACTGAGTGCTGTTGTTCAGCTGATGCATTGGAGGGTGCTCTGGTGTCAACCCACAGGGGTTTCTTACTTGGTAGTGTTATTAAATCTTTTAATAAGACTTGCCGCCAGTCTGTGAATCATTTCCTGAGCTGAGCTGTGAATCTGTGGCCTTAACGCAGACGATACAGATAATGTTTAAGGAAATTAATAGTTCAATAACGCTACAACGGAAATGTTAAGTAAATAGCAGATCTCTCAGTTGTGTTTTCACCCAGCTAAAAGCATGCATGCTTGTTGTTTCACGACAATACACAGTTTTTACCTGACAGTGCACAGCGACAGGAGTTATTGAGCAAAATGAAAGTGTTTCACATTTACTTTCATCTCCAATAATGTCCAAAAGATAGATAAGATGGATGAGGAGATGGATGAGGGACAGTCAGAGGGACAGAGAGGTGATAGAAATGTGTAACGTGCAATGGGACTCAATCCCATGGCTTTTGAAAAGTCCATTAAAAACTCAAAAGAGACCCCCAAATGGTGTTTTGCCTGGCATTGCCTTTGTCTAGCTAGAGATCAAAAATTCTGTCTCCTCGTGGCATTTTCATTCTCTGTGAAGCTGGCAGAGGTGAGAAAAAGCGCTTCCTCGGATTTTGCACAGGCCTAGAGGAATATCTTTGTTTTTAGACTTTGTCTCTTCAGAAATATCATCCCAATGCCTTTGAATACTTGAAAGAAAACAGCCCAGTCAAGACAAACAAACATAAATATTGGAGAGTATGGATAGGGCAGCTTTCAACTACACAAATATTGTTTCAAATTGTAATATTGGCCTTATCATCCAATATTTTACAATATAAAATGCTTTAATAGATCTCAGTATTGAGGGAAGGAATGGGTACCATAGAGAATATCATTCACACAGACGATACAATTCATGGATTGCCTGTGTTGCAATGCTCACACTGCGCAATGCTTTGATGATGAGTTATATAAGTGCAGTGAACATAAGCCAAAAAGACTCAGTCTCAAGACGGAGTACAAAACGTCTACAGTGGCTTCTCTGTCTGACAGAACTCGTCTGCAACAGGCCTCAGTGTTTTTGTTATATATTTAAGAGACAGATGGATGATGGGTTAAAGAGGGCAGACAAGGAGTCAGTGAGGGAGGACAGTGAGTGGAAATGGAAGTTATTAGAGAAATAAATATGGAGAGTGTAGCGAAAAGGGAGAAGTTAGGAGGAAGAGAAGGTTTGCGTTATGACTAATGAAAAGTGGGGACTGAGATGAATACAAAAAAATCCCAAGAGAACACCACTTCCATAAAATTAGGAGAATGGACTTCAAGCAGGATGATTAGAGTGGAGAAAGAGATGGGGAACAAAGAAAGAGGAGAGGAGTCAAAAGAGGGAGGAGGGTGAGAGGAACGATGAGTGTAAGGGAAGAGGAAAGGGAAAGGGTAAAGTCGATCCTAATCCAATTAATACACACCAGTGCTGTCCTTCCCACTGGCATGTTCACATGCGCGCGTGACATATACACACACACACGCACACACACACACACACACACACACACACACACACACACACACACACACACAGTTTCAATGTACTGGTCAGATATAGTGCTGTTTGTTATTCAGCTCAACAGTATGCTGCATGGACGTCCTCTTTAATGATTTGGCAACTCTATACACTAAACGTACAGACGTCAGTCCTCCATCAGCATAATGAGGACAGTGTCAGGTTGAGAGCCACTAGTTTCAGCCAGATCCGACTCACAGCATATAAGAGCCCTCTGGTGTTGTGGCGTTTTGCGTGTGTGTGTATGCTTGGCTGTCATGGTGGTTTTAGCTGAAAGGGTCTATCTATACAATCTTGGAAAACACGTCTGCTGTATCTATAAATAACATTTATGTCGTACATGCGAACAATATCTGAGAAATGTGTGTGTGGTAGGTGTGTGTGCACAGAGGCATTTGGTATATGTGTTGTTTATAAGGTATGTGTGAACTTTATGTGTTGACTGTGTTGTGCTGTCTCTCACAAGCAAAGACTGTTCTGTGGAATAGGGAATTCTGGTTCATCTTGAGTACAATTGTGGACAATATTTAACTTAAAATGTGGCAAAGGAATCAGTGAGGTCAATTCCTCATGCATAATGTATTGCAGTGCTGTATGTATGTGAATGTGTGTGCTAACATGGTAAATATCAACTAACACAGCAATCAGGAAGAGTAAATGGAGAGCAAAGCTACAATTGAATTCAGTAATTCAGGACGGGTCTACAGAGAGACAGAGCTGAGAGCAGCTAATAGAAAAAGTAAAACATTGAAGGCAAGGCTTTATACACAGTGTGTATACTGTGTGTGTTGGGGTGTGTGTGTGTGTGTGTGTGTTACTCAACTCTACAGTATGAACCACAGCCTCCAGTCGTGTGTTCTCATCATCACAGACAAAAAGGTACTGTGTGTTTGCCCCTGGTGGAAAAGGAACCAAGTGTATTTGCGGTTCGTGCACTTACATCATACATCACATACAGTAAAAGTTACTTTATACTTATACTCCATTACATTTCATAGAAACCATACAACCATACAAACCTATAATGAGCATATAAAGGAAAGTGGAGTTGTATACAGTTAATTAAACTACATGTCAGTGTATCAACCTTTTTTTAAAATTAGCTCCACCTGGACCACATACAGCATTAAAATGCTGTTTACATATTAAGGCATAATCGCAGTGGCCATTTCTAGTACTAGAGCACTTTTTGTACCATACATTTAGTGGCTAATACTTGGATTTTACATTTATTTATGTGTGTATTTGTACATTCTGGAGTTGCTGCATTTACTTATGGAAAAGATCTTAATACTTTGACTACTGGTAATCTCTAAGCATACCAGGCAGTCCCATCCTCAGAAGAAAAATGAAGAAGAAAAAATTCTGTATTATTTTTGTGGGAAAAAAACATAATGAAGGAGCATAAGAATAATTATGTAGGAAGTGGAGACATAATGGTTTTACAAAAGATGGAAAATTAGTCTCTGCTAATAGAAACAACATTGATCTCAGTTACCTGTGCAATGCCTGTGGTTTCATGCATTTGGAGTGTTTGTCTTAATGTGACATCGTTCACTTCTGAACAGCCACTATATCAGCTCATGGGGACATTTGAAAAGAGACAAATGGATCCATGTGGGACTGGAGACAAATTTAACACTGTGGCTTAAAGTAGGTCTAGTGTTCGGCAGGAGAGGAGGAGAGAGAAAGAGCAAAGTGGTTGAAAGCAGCAGCGAGACAAATGATGCTGGAAAGAGAGACGATGAAAGACAGAGAATGAGCCGTAATCTGATGAAAGCCTCTTTACTCCCCTGTCACCTCACCTTCAGGTCACAAGCAATGACCAAGGCTTAGAGGGGGATCAATGCTGAGGCCACCAGCATACGCACATACATGCACACACACATACACGCTCTTCAGATCACTTCATGTTACATGCTCTGAGGCGGCCCATGGTACACATGCAACACCTCAAGCTACGCCGGGGATCAGTGCATGGCAAAGCAGTCTTAACTCGCCCTTACTGAGTTGTGGTACTTAATAAGCAGACAAAAAGGATGGATTGATGCACAAAAAAGGAATGGGTAAGAGCACAAATGGCTAGAGTTAGGACATTACTTCGCTTTTGTTTTCGTATGTGTGTGTGGGTGGGTGCGTGAGGGGTCTGTAGGTCACTCAGACATCTCAATAGACTTGTAGCTCAATGGGAGAGAGCGAGAGTGTGAGGAGAAAGTTTCTCAGCTCCCATACAAATCACCCATCCTGCATTTAAACCCAATGACCCGGACAGCCAAACAGCCCAGGCCAAGGCTTTTTCACTGTGAGTGTCCTCTGGTCGAGTTTTATTTTACAGATACAAAAAAAAAAAAAAAAAAAAAAAAAAGGCGAATTAAATGCATGTGTGCATGAAGGAGGAGGCTGAGAACCAAAGGATTGAAAGGCATTTAAACAGTTTAAATTGTGACCAACCTTGTTTTTCTTAAAAGCTTCTACTTTTAGCACAGATAGCACAGATTGAGTGCAGGTTGGAGCTGAAATGGCCTTGAATTGCATGTTCACTTGCTAACTGGTTGTGGAAAATTGTGATATTAACATTTCTTCTTCCATCTATCTATCTACGTGCGTGGTTTATTTATCAAAGGAACTGTATTTTGTTAAGAATTTGCTGTTACATTGCCTTTAGCAATGTAAGTGTGTCTTCATTCCCTTAGGATTCATATTTCTATGCTTTTGAAACAATGGAATTTTTCTTTTTTTTTTTACAAATCAAGTACCACAAATGGATCAAGATGTGATCAAGCCATGAATAAAATTCAACAAGAAGAACTTATAGACAGACTTACAGGCAATTAAGACTTCTTGAACTTGTAAAGCAAAATTAAGATGAGGATGCGGAGTGATTGATGAGTGATTTGAGACTGTGTCAACATCTAATATCTGTACAAATGACCATTAACTTTTCAGTTACACTGTTGACCTGCAATACTTGTATTTGCTGCACAAGTAGTGCTTATTAAGTTGCTACAGAACGATCAGCTAAGCAGCCCAATTAATCAAATGTGCAACAATGGAGGCATTTCCAATAGAACAAGGCTATTTGTGCCTTTCTGGTTACTATGCCATCTGTGTGAGCAGGGAGCTATATTCAGCGTTACTGCAGTGTGGCCTGTTAAGAAATATACCTACAACAAATGATTATCTTCATTGTCAATGAATTTGTCAATGAATGAATTTGTCATTTAGTCCATAAAATGTCAGAAAATAATGTCTAATCACACGTCCTCAAAGCCCAAGCACTTGAAATTGCTGTTGACGAACAAACAATTAAAAACACCCAAATATACAAACGCAGTAAATCAAAAAGATACTCACTCAAACAAATACTCACATTTGAGAAGATGGAAGCACTGAGTGTTTGGAATTTTTCCTTCATAAACAACTTGAATGATTAACTTCCTCATTTTATCCCTTTTTAAAGTTGTTATAGACATACAGCAAACAACAACAATACTACAGAACTCTTCCAAGCTTTGTGTAAACAACACACGTTAACCACTGTAGGAAATAGTTGCATGTGATACAAATGCTGTATATTTACTGCATCGTTGTCATATAGTATCATGATATTAAGGAGCATCCATCTGTGTATAACAAAGGCAGCCAGTGCACTACTCTTTTAATAAAACGCCACACTTAAAGCTATAGTGTCTCATCTCTGCCAAGCTCATTATCAAAATAAAGAAGCATATACAACGGTAGTGTTGAGATGATTTTGTGTTGAAACTTTGTATGTGAAATGGTATGTGGAATAGCAATAATTGCACTGTTAACTAAAGGACCAGTGTGCAGGATTTAGTGACACTTGGGGTGAGGTGCAGAATGCAACTAACTCGATACCCTTCCCCTCACCCCTCCCTTCCCAAGCGTGTGAGAGGGCTACTGTAGAAACATGGCGGTGCAGCATGGCGGGCTCCATGATGGATGAGGATTCACTCTCTATGTAGATATGAAAATGTTATATTCCATTTCTGCGAATAGACCCCCCTACATCCTGTGCACTGGTATAGTTTGTATAATCTGCATTAGAAAAGATGCTAGATTGGAGTGTTTTGCTACATTTCTTTGTTACATTTGTGTCAAATACTAATTACATTCTCACTCTATCTCTCTCTCTCACGCGCACACACACACACACACACACACACACACACACACAGTAGTAGTCTCCCTGGTGACAGATGGGCTAGATGGAAACACAGTCATCCTGTTAGTAACCATGACATCAGCAACACTGTTACTCACTGTCACATGCACATGAATGCTCTCCCTCTCTCATTCTTTAAACTGGAAACAGAACAGAAGAGTAAAGGTCCTGACAGATAGTAACCATGACATGACCATCTCTGTCTCTCTGTTCAGAATCAAGTTCCTAAATCGTATTGGGATATGAGTCTGGCACAGAGGAATAGGCCTGTGAATGGTCAGACAGAAAGACAAGATAAAAAGCCAAACAGACAGCGAGTAAGTCTGATATGTATCTATGCAAACTCACAAAGGGGCAAGCTGGACAATACAAAGACAGTCTGTGACATGGAGAGTCGAATAATGGTTCCAGTCTATGGATTACACATCAGCTATACAGAAACACTGACTCTCTGCATCTGTCTCCTACTAATATATTTGATAAATAATTATTCTTGTTTAAGCAATGTTACATTCATTAGCAATGTTCTGTGCTGATGAATAAAGTAGTTCTAAGTTCCTGAAGCATCTGGACGCTTGGCAAAGGTTTACCCTCAACACTTGCATCCCAGTGTTCACATGCAGTTTCATCATTGTAATCTGTGTTTACATTATAGTTTTCATAGTGTGCACAATCTTATAATAATACCATTCTGCAGATGCATGAAATATAGTAAACTGTCCTCCACACAGACCGAGTCCACAGCCGTGCTATGAGGCCATAGGCACAGTAGCTAAATGCTAATGTTGGCATGGTAACATACTCCTAATTGTAACGCTAGCAAGTTTTTTACTAGGATATACAATGTTTACCATGTTTTTCATTTGGTGTTTTAGCTACCACTGAGTACCACTGAAGATGATAATAATATTATACTTGCACGTATTTGATAATTGTGCTAGATGAAAAGTTAGGTGATCAAAGTTACAGTTCATCACCATCACTCCTGTGCTGACATATTCCAGTCTCGACCAAAGCGATGGAATGTAATGGGAAATATATTTTACAGTTAGAAAGCAAATTTGCCTCAACCTCAAACATATCCGTGGCATTTTTGTACTTCAGTTCCGCGTCATTTATCGATTGACAGAGCAGCATGTCTGCAGTGAGTTAATATCAGCGGATGTATCAGCCTGCCAAATGGATTGGTCAAGCTCTATACTCTACCTGGTGATCCTCTCTGTAGTATCTTGTTAACTTCACCAGGGGAACAAGCGTGATATCTCACTAACAGCTTTAGTGGCATTAGCAAGGTTTACCTCTAAAACATTTCACCTTTGACTAGCCACACTAAATCTCCATCCTGCTTTAGCCTACTGAACTATAACCAACTGAACTCCCTCCCCTGTATTGTATCCTCACACAAATAGTCTGACGACTAACCACAGATAGTTGTGGTTTCATCCAAGTGTTAAGATTTCTTAAGATTTCCAAGATTTATGATTTTGGGGATGCATTGCTTCCACCACTGAATACTAATTAAAACATTCAATGGCATCATCTCTTTGCAGAAACAAGTTGTTCCCATAGCTCTGGACAATCCACAGTACACACTGCCCAGAGTTTTCTTCTGGAGACTATTTCTTAAGTAGAAAGTGGCTCCAGTGAGGTCTGTTTATTACTGGGAGTGATCAAACCAATGTTTCTGGAAAGACATGCTGTTTTTGAAAATTCACAGAGTTGAGGCAGAAAACTCAGAGACCAATATCAAGCCCTGGACAATGAAACAAAAACCATCTGCATATCTAGATGCCACTGGAACTTTGTTATATATATATATTATATATATTTATTGAAGATGACACTGTTCCTTGAACACTGAAAATGCAGGAAACCGACCTGAAGTTGCCAGAAAGAAAAGTCTGTGCTTTCTTTTGATTTGTGTAAAGTCAGACCCACTATATCTGACTTAAACTTTGTTGTTCCCTGTAGATGCACTTTTGAAAAGAGGATGAGGTTCACCGCCGTATTGTCCTAGCCTGGAGATTCTAATTATGATAAAAAATTTTGTGTGTGTGTGTGTGTGCGAGTCTTCCTGTTTTTCTCTCTGTGAATGCATCTAACATCTTGCTCTCTCTCTTTTTTCTTTCTGTCTCCCCCTTTCTCTGTCTGTCCAAACCCTCCAATCCCCACCCTGGAGAGCAGTGTGTCCTCGTTCTGGTGATGCTCTGTCGCCACCACTCAGTGTGGGGTCTCTGAAATATTCATGCTGACACACATATACACACACCTAAAGACACACAGAGACACAAACACTTTCAAACCCTTCTTCTTTTTTTCCCTTTCAGATTGCCCACACCAATAGAATATTAGAAAATATAATTTATCTCGCTGCAGGATAGGAGAGAAAACACCGTACACACTCACACACACTCATGTCACTGGGTGTCACTGTAAAGGCAGAGACAGCCTCACTATTCCTGTGAATTTCCACCGAATGCAATTTGATATTTACTATATTTTTCAGTTGGTATTTGAAATAATCATGTTGATCTAAAGTGCAAATACAAAATCAAGCATTTATAAATGGCAGTCTTTCAGGCAGAGCAACATTTTTCATGTCAACAATTTTTTCCTAATTGTAAGGACAGTGTCTTCTGTAGCAAATATATATTGTTTATACATCAGAGATCTAAAGATCATGGATCTGTAAAAGTCAGCTTGCTCATAGAGGTGAAGGTGAAGTCACACTGCGCTGTGAATGGCAAGTACAGTTTTGAGGGCACAGAGACAAGCTGGCATACGGCAGAACAAATCATAAAAACCTTATTACAGTGCCAGCAGTCCTCAGATTTGATCCGTCACCTCAGACTCCCTACCTATTCGAAGGAGAGAGGAACAGAAGTGAAACTCCAACAGAGAGCACATCAACACACTGAATGGTTATTACGCTGCCAGCGGTTTTGATATGTAACCTAACATTATTGGCCTGTTCGGCTGACAGAGACATGCAAACAAGGATTGGGCTGAGCAAATCATCACGTGAACCATGATCTCTGTCAGAAGTACTGCGGTGTGATTCAGTGCTCTGCTACTTGTCAGCAAGGGAGCAAAAGCGTGTCTGTGAAACACCATTTAGATGTTGTTTTCATTGTAGAGTTTACATACTAAAGCTCTCAAGTGGAACTAACTGAAAATGAAATCTTTCAGATCACTCAGTACCTGGGGAAAAAATATGATTATTTTGATGTTCCTGCATTATCTTACTTAAACTCAGACAAAAACAATTGAATTGGATAGACGTGTCATCACATGCCAACTTTAATGCACGTCTTATGAAAGTGCAAGCACTTTGTACTGTAATAATTAGATCCACAGTTCTGTTTCTATGGTTACATAGTGCCGCAGTGAAGCAAATAATGTTTTTGCAAGGAACACTGACCTTTAGGTGCGCTATTGCTGTTTGTCACACAGAGAAATCAACAATAACACAGGGCTGTTCTCCTGCATTAATGTTAATTTATGGTGTGATGTCTTCCACCATGTGTTTTTGAGGCTGAGTACATACTGTATAAACTCATGGTGACGTTGGCTGCTTCTGAATGAGTGGTCAGCATCAATCACACATGCAAAACTCAGCACACATCACATGTGAGATTAAGTCTCACTTTAAGAAGAAGCTGTAGATTTTTTCAAAAATGAAGTGAGTGCATATTATTGCTGTTATTATTTTTTCCTTATAGTTTTAAAATTTTTACAAACCTAAACCCCACTGTAGGTTACTATAAACATGTGGTTTTTATTGGTAGAAACCCCCATCACCGGTCTCTCAGGATACATGTAACAATTTTCTTTATCTCACCATCACACACCGCTTGAAAACACGTTAGCCACTCTGTGTGGCTGTATTCACCTGAATGCTAACATCCTCACAATGACAATGCTAACATGTTGATGTTTATCCTGATATTCTGATAATATTTGCCATGTTCATCATCGTTTATCATCATCAGTGTAGGTTAACATACAAACATTTGCTAACAGCCAATAAATACAGAGTAGCCTACTGCTGAGGCCGATGGGAATATTATTAGCATTAGTATCTGACAAATTAATAAAAACTCTGACCTGATGATGGTGCTAGATGAAAAGTCGGTAAATCACTTCTGGGGACCGTGAATGTCTGTACAAAGCTTCTTGGCAATCCAGTCAACAGTTGTTGTATTTAAAGCGTCATAACTTTGCGACCGTTTGAGATAGAGACATGCCGTTTTTTCACGTTAAACTAGAGAATTGGCGCTTTCAAACAAGCCCCTTTCGTGTGAGTCACTTACTTCGGCCGATAAACTAACGTTAAAAGTTATAAATGATTTGGAGTCATCTTATCCTTTGCCTGGAGCATTGCTGCTTTCTCTCTCTGTGTTTATGGACCGATTCGGATCCGCATTCTTTGCTAGCGACATCTACAGTCGCTTGGACATTCCTATTGGCTCTAATGGGCGCCCTCACAGCCAATCAGAGTGTTTGCTTCAGAGGCTTGGCTTGGCCGCCAGTTGCTTGTATACTCAAACTAAATGGGAGTACTACTGTTTTCTTCTGAGCTCAAAGTGAGGAGAAGTTGGTCTAAGTTTATTGTAGTGACTGAAAACAGACAGAAGGATGTGACCAGTAAGATATATTGTCAGAGCAGATTTTTCAAGGGGCAGAAAAGAAACATCCATGAATACTGCTCAAAAGAATGGACATAACTCATGAACAGATAAAGACAGAAACTTTAAAACCCCAAAAAAGTTGTGCAACTTTCTGTGTTTAAGTTTTCTTTCGTTATTATGATTAGCAGTGCTTTTATCCATAAAATAAGGAAAAATTCAAGGTCCATTTTTTTGTTTTTTTCTTATTTTATGGACTACTATCCCCTATTATGCTATACAAGTTTTTATTGCAACAAATATTAGCTAAGGTTGTGCTGATTCTGAATCTGTGTTGCACTTGGTGAAACTTTAAAAATGACAATTTTATAAGGCAAAACGGTATGAGAAAAAGGAAAAGTCTTAATGTAGGCCTCGGACTCATGCCACTAGCATAGCTGAAAATCTTCAAGGATGGAACTATTTAATGCTATAATACACTCTTCTTATTGTAGATCTAACATTTGCTTCAGCTGCCTAATATGTTGGTGAATTATAAAGAGGAACTAGCTGAATAGGGTCAGAGGTCAGGACCATCTGCTGCCAGAGACCTCAAAGAAACCACCACGGATTGGCTCTTATTATGCACATTCCCATGGAGACGAGCCCCCTGTTCCATTTGCAGGGTCCTTGTACCGCTGCTGGTTGTTATAGCAACAGACAGAACGTGACATTGTTGCATAATTTGCTGTTTTTTCCTCTTTCTTGTTCTGACCTTGTGGGCTATTTTCTAATCATGTCATCTCTCTTTGGTTGTAGTTAGCAGAGATAGTGTCAGGTCACCACAGAATGTGAATTGAAAAAATCTTCACTCGTTCAAATCAACATGCAGCTTGAAAAATCATGCGATGTGAAGTGAGGATGACTGCAGTTCATAGCTCCCATGAAAATGAACATTGGTGCTTGTGACATCAGCATTTCACATGGTACTCAAGCAGTGGCATAGTTTACAATGTTTGTTGTGACTTTCTCAATTAATTACTTTTTTTCTTTCTTTTTAAGTGGAAAACCCCCAAACTTTAATATTTCATGTCTGTAACACAACTGCTGCGTTTTATTGAATTACTTGTTTCCCTCACTGGAACCACACTAATTCTGCAACATTGTCTCCCTGAAGTCAACAATTAAAAGTGTTGCATCTAGCTTGCTTGTTGTAGCATTGTGTAGCTAAGCAACCTACAACTTTGTCCAAAAATGTATGGCATTTTACTTTTCAAAGAGCTTAATTTCTGTTTCCGCCTATAATATTGGATGCAAGGGAAATACAAAAGTAGAAGAAGAAATAAAACAACAGAAATCACAGTAAAATTATCATCCTCCACCTACATTTTTCCACACCTGGTAAAGACTGTACTTCCTGACCCACTGATTTTTAGTCATTCACTGTGGAGTTAACAGTCCGTCATGACTCACAGTGTCTCTACTGAATATGTAATTTAATGAAATAAAAGAAAGAAAATAAGAGAAAAAAAGTTAGCCATAGAGACTAAATGGTTTGCACACATTTTCCCCTTGTCATTTTTCTTTTTTGGCAGTGAAGTAGTGTCCCTTGTCATACATTCTCAGTTGGATCTTCCTCCTGAGTCAGGGTGCCTGTGGTGTAACTAAGCTGCAGTCTTGACAATCTGTTTCACCACTGGAGTCTGTCTTTCCAAGACAGGCAATTATGAACTGGAAATCCTCCAATTGCCTTTCAGGTTTTTGACCCATTCTGGGCGGTATGCAAACTTGTGTACAGTTTTTGGTTGAAATTGCAAATCTGGATGGGGATGCATATCCAGAATTTGTTAACTTATATAGGGCATTTTAATTTGAATTTTTTTTTTATTTCCTGTGAACAACTACACTTAAAAGTTCTATATGTAACATCCAGAAAACCTTATCACCAGTGTCATTAATTACACTGGTGGCCATTAAGTGAACTGCAATCAGCAACCTGTTGCTCAGTCTTTCCACAGCGCTAAAACATAGTGTGGAGACAGGTCAAGCTATGTTAGACTATAGTGTCACTAACTATGTTTTTTTGAAGTATGATTTATAAAGCTTAAAAGTGTTATCAGCTGATGATGACCCTACTTTTCCCCCGACGTCGGTCATATTCGAGTTGTGCTGGTAGTCGGTCATTTGTTGACCTCATGATACTCCATTTCTAAGCTAACGTCAACTAATGTTGCACATTGTTGGTGCTGTAGGGGAGCAGAAGAGAAACACTGAAGCAAGGGAGCAAGCATAAATGTCACATCCTTTGGATTTTCCCTGAAATTCCTGATCCAAGTTCTTTGCATATCCATATCCACAGTTATTGGAAACCCAGAAAGTTTGAGAAGGTCTCATTTTTTATATTACCTTATGTTACACATTACCTTTAAAAAGGGTTGATTCATTTAAATTGCTTCATTTTGAATAACAAATTTAGGTGATTGCAAAGCCTTGGTAGAGGTTCTCTCTTAATGTTTTCAAGTTTCTAATATATGCTGTACAGATAATGCATTTTATTGCAGTTTTCTGTTTTTGAAGACGCTTACAGAAGTTGTTTCCAGAACCTTTACCCTAAACTTTACTCACCATAGCCATTTAGTTAAAGTTTCCAAATTACCATATTACCATAGAATGAAAATCAGTTGTCATGGTGTCACAGGTCTGCAGAAGGATGGCAGCAGGGCGGTGTGATGTGTACGGAAATCACTCAATGAACCAGACAGCTGAAATTCTCCTGTCAATAACTGTCTGCACTGCTGAAGTTTTATGTATCCGTCTGTAAGGATTTAACTTCACAGATCAATATAGCATTACACATTTTCCTTGTTCCTCATTGTTATTATTGTATTTGACATGGCTGTGTAGTACAGGTTATGAATGTTAATATGGCTGTCAGTGAAGGCAACACTTAAACACTTTATTATATATGTATCTATATATGTATTAATGCTAATAAGCTTCCATTTAGCTCTTGGTGATGTACTTCAGACTTCTCCCACAGGGAGCGTCATTTACGCCATATCATTAAAATGTTTAATACTAGCTTATAGTTCATCTTCATCTATGTTAATGCTTTTAATTCCTTATTAGTGCAGCGAAGCCCAGAGGCACAGACTCAGGTGGGTGTTGCTGACACTGGAGCGCATCTGATGAAAGGTGCTGTGAGACGGGTAGTTCCTAAAACACAGGAGCTGACATTTAGATGTCATAATGACAGTCAGGAAGTTTGAGCAATTATTTATTGAGACATGTGGATGATTAGATACTAGCAGCCATTCACTGAATGTCAATTGTTAATTCTGCCATTAGGATTTTTTCATTATACTGTAGACCTTCACTTGACTCATCGCTTTCCACACCTCCATCTACAAGGGAATGTGTAAGACCTTGAGTAATGTTGTGTGTCCAGCTGATGACAGTGTCCCTAGTGTGAGTGCAATCTTTTTTCTTTTTTTTTTTAACAGTGTGGATGGCATACTTGTAGCATCAATAAAGCAACAGGTCAAATTGAAATCTGCTCATCACCGAGTTGTTCTTACTACAGCTAGGCACAATATGATAGTCATGGTTGCTCTTGTGTGTGTCTGTGTGTCTGTGTGTCTGTGTACATGAATGCAACAGTGCATCATCACCCTCTAGGTCAATATGGAATAACAAGGGCTTACCTCCTGCATACTTTGAACACGTGTGTGTGTGCATGTGCATGTGCAAGAGTAAGTCTAGGATAGGCAGACTGGGACACACAGAGAGTATTTGAGTTTGTCATTTGTACTTTGACATGACAAGTGCATTCACCTGAAGGTGAAAACCAGACTAAGGTAAAGAATCCAGAGTAACAGAACCTAATATACACAATCTCTAACCCACAGTGACTGCAAAAAACAGTATGAGTTTTGAGTGCAGTAGTAGGCTACTACTACTACTGGGTACTACTGTACCTAAGTTAATGTACCGTACACTACAATCATCTAAGTCCCAAATGTCAGTTCCTTAAACCTAGAGATGCTGCAGTGGAGAGGTTGGAGAGTTAGTAATGCACGTTTGTACAGTTACTAGAAGTGTAAATGAAAAACAAAAATGCTATAATTGTTACATTAGTAAATCCTCGCTTTTATTTTCCAAAGTTATGATCCGGAAAGAACAAACTCTCTTCCCGAAATCTGGATTTTTAGTACACAGACTATTTTTTACTACACAGACACGTAGATGCAGATATGTAAAAAGATGCAAACAGGTCCAGATAGATTAAACCTGGAGTCACAAATGTCTATGAAAGTGATGGAAATGGGAAGATGTGTAAAGATTAGGAATAGCTGGAAAAAGTGTGTGTGTGCACACACTCACACCTATGCATTAATGAAAGTGCCTTGGGAAGAGATGTCATGATGGAGACAGAGAACAACCTTGAAGACTGCATCAAAGATGTAGTACAGTACTTGTTTCGTGAAATAATGATAATGCAGGGTAAAATACTGACATTTACTTCCATCTAAATGTAGCCATCAAGGAGTGAGTCTATAGGCTTAGTAGATTTTAATTTGTACCCCGGCTGGAAATTAAACCATTGGGATTTACTGCCTGAATGAGTGTGTGGCAGGCAGCGTGTGGGTGTGTGGCTAACAGCATGAGTCTATGCGCCTTCAATCACACGCATTACACAGTGTATTGCTTAAAAATGTGCTTGTTGAATTTAGTTTAATGCTATTTTTTCTTACCACATCTATAAATTCTGTGTGTTATCTAGTGTTATGCCAGGGTAGAGTGTGACAGAGTGTTTGACTGAATTTGCCCTCAGCTATCACTAATATCAATATGTGAAACACAGCTGACTTTGATCTCTTTTATTAGCTGATGGTAGAAATACCACAAAAAAAGGACCAAAGTTGAAGCTCCAGGCACATTTTAATCCAACATAGTTCCCAGAAATTCCTTTAAGAAAAAGCAAAGGGTTGGATTTTTCAAGCAGTGTGTCTGCAGCTGATTCTCCTGACTGATCTCTCTTGGGGACCAAAAGGACACAAGGAGCTCAGTTAGGAATAAAGTTATTAATACTGGGCTCAGTGCATTATGTATATCTATTCTAAGGTATATGTTACACACTGGGAATATGAAATTAATTGTGAAATCAGTAATTGCTCATAAGTGACAAACAGTGTAATAGCAAAAGCTCCATTGGACCTGTGGCAACATTTACAAATTAAAGTCATATAGTAAGTGGAGTCTAATTATATCACACTTAATTACTGGTGCAATATAATTATGTTTTTACATGAGTGTTGTATGTTTAAGTCAATAAAAGGATCAATACTTTACTTAACTTAAGTTTGTTCTTCCCTTCATGTGATTTGTTTTTGGTGCAGCTACTCTTAAGGAAAATGTTGTTATTCATCTTTTGCCCGGTTTCAAGTGCATATTGCCCTCATAGACCTACAATATTTCTGAAGAGTTTTTGTTCCTGACTTCCTTTAATACTAGAATCCAAAATAGAGGGTTCCGTTGTTTGTGCTTTTACCTTGTTTGACACTTAAGCACACATCCCACTAGTATCTCCTATACACTGTAATTGATATGTTGACATTTGGTCTTGGAACACTCCTTTGTCGCAGCCATAGACCCGCTCTCAGTGCATCTTTAAATCCTTGCTACTCTTGCAGCTTGTGTTGTAAGACCTCAGCTATCATATTTTAGTTTTTTGCTTGATAACATCTCAATTAATCTGATTGTTGCATGAGAAATGGATAATACTCTGTTGTTTCATATTTGTCCTGCATGTTTCAGACAATGGTGAAACATTATACATGGTCAATACCACAGCACTACTTTGTACAATACAAATTTATGACATCTTTCAGCTTGGCACCTCAACAGCAAGGTTTTGGCTGATATATTATTTATAGCTGGTGATCAGATAAGTGGCAAATCACGACTAAGTAGAGAATTGTTAAAGAGTTTTTTTTCCCTCTTAAAAAAAAGTTTTGTGGCACGTATACAAAGCTCACTAACAGTCTAGTTCTTGTGTCACAAATTTCCCACACCATGCTAATTCATGCAAATGCATTCTGTTGATCTTTCCATGGCAACTATTATGTGTGCACTGCAGATCTTCTGCTAGTGGTCTAATACTTGCCAACTGTTGGCATCAATCTGTTGCTACCTCTCTACTATATCCAAGTGAATGATAGTGGCTGAATTGCAATTTTTATTTACAATGTAGTCATTTCATCTGCTGTGGTAGTTGTTAATAGTAAGAGCGGCTGTGCTGTGCTGAGTTGTTTCTTTTTATGCTATTTTATGGAGCCATTATGTTTTGGGGTTGTCTGTCCATCTGTTCCATTCTTGTCAGTGTGATAGCTCAGTGAGGGAATTTCTTCAAATGTGGCAAAAACATTCACTTGGATTCAGGGGTGAACTTATTAGATTTTGGTTTCGATTGGTTAGTTGGTTTGCAGCTGTATTCTGATTGGTCGATTTGTAGCCATTTGCTAATTGGTAAATTTGTTGCCATTTTCTGATTGGTTGGTTTGTATCTGTTTTCTGATTGTTTTTTTCTTTTGGTTTGTAGCTCTATTCTGATTGGTTGATTTGTGGCTGCATTATAATCGGTTGATTTGTAGCTATATTCTGATTGATCAATTTGTAGCTATTCAGATTGGTTAATTTGTAGCCATATTCTGATCTATAGATTGATCCCTGCAGAGTCATCTTCTTCTTGTTGTCACCAAGCTGCACTAGGCACAAACTTTCACATGGACTCAAGTGAACTGATTGGATTTTGGTGGTCAAAGATCAAGGTCACGGTGACATCACAAAACCACAACTCAGGAATTTACATAGCCATCATGACAAAATTTCACACAAATAGTTCATATTTTATACATGATTCTGGATAAACAGGAATGTTACCTGAAAGTAGTCTGTGAGGTATACAACTGCGAAGCAATAATTCTAGTTTCAAAATTATAGAGCATGCTTGCTGCTCTGTACTCACTGCTGAGTACTTCAAATGAGCAATCAATAATCACTCTCTCTTCTCTCTTTTTTCTTTCTCTCATTCTTATCTCACTCCTTCCCCCTCTCTCCATCACTTTCTTTCTGTGCCTCCCGTTGCAGGTAGACACGTGCCCGTGGGTGAGGCCCACTGATCCAGACATCCTTACAAGCCCCTTTATCCCTCACCCCTGCCCCCCTCCCTTCCCTTCACTTCAGGCATCATGACTTCTACCAGTCAACTATTGGGTTTGGCGGAGGTCGGGCTCAGGTGTGACCAGGAGATTGAGAGGAAATACGAGATCGTGCCCTCAGTGGTCTGCTCCATGTGCTGCCTCTTTGGAATCATCTACTGCTTCTTTGGTGAGTGATGGTGAAGTCAGAGCTGTGCTCATAAGGTCTGAGCTGGTACTAAAATATATCTAAAAATTTCTCATGCATTAAATGGGATCACTGAAAAATGTGATTTCATAAAAAGCTTGAAATTGCTTTTAGGGGGTTCTCGTAAAATTCAAGAGTCTAGTGTCAAGGGCACATGTTTTTGTGGCTGTCATTTCCTGCTGAAAAGAATTAATAACCCTAAAGAGTACTGGACTCATAGATGTGTCTTTTCATCTGAGTTTTTGCTGACACATACTGTATGCATGCATCCATTCATATGTTAAGACACAAACCCCTTATTTGAGCCTTCGTTTCATGCTCAGAGAGTGAGTACATCTGACTATACACAGTATTAAGGGCTAATTCTAATGAGTTTGGATGTAAAGTCATTACAGCAAAGACCAATCAATAAATAATTAGGAAGAGAAAATCTGCTGTAATGGCTACAGGCTGTCCACATTAGGGTTGTTTGTGTTGCTCAAAAAAATGATGGGTAGAAAATTGTATCTCCACTTGAATAGTGAGCAGGAAAATTGCATAAAAGTGCTCAAATAATGACACTGCGTTCAGAATGTCTCATGCATTTTTGTCCAATGGTACAATTAA
Source organism: Seriola lalandi dorsalis (assembly GCF_002814215.2). Classification (NCBI taxonomy): domain Eukaryota; kingdom Metazoa; phylum Chordata; class Actinopteri; order Carangiformes; family Carangidae; genus Seriola; species Seriola lalandi. The sequence continues at coordinate 477,216 of NW_019525434.1, forward strand.
TTTTTGTGTAGCGCCTTAGGTCGGCTTATGGGAACGTATAATTATTTACTTGCAGCAGTTTTCTGGTTAAAGAAGCAAGATTTTCTTCTTGCTGCCTTTACACCAGTTAATGATGGTTTAGTAAGCAGCTGTTGGAATGCAGACACACAAGGTCAGATGCATGCTGATCGTTTTTTTTTGTTGTTGTTGTTATTTTGCCTTTACTAGACAGTAGACAGAATAAAAAGAGACTGAAAGACACTTTTCTAATTGAACTGTGATTATCACAGTGACAGTCTGCAGCATGAACTACTTGACCAACAGGACATGCTACAAATACTATTGGAAAGTTCATTTCCAAACAAGAACACAACATACACATTAGAGCCATGCACGCATCATCCCACAGAAGCAGGTAGAAATGTGTGCAGTTAAGCATTAACCTCAAATAATACACAAACAATCGGATTTCTTGTCCACTGCTAATGTTTATAGTATTGTATGTGAATTATACAGTAATACAGCTTATAAAATCACAGCGTGCACAATTTAGGTCCCTTCCCTCCTTTACCTTTCCTGCCAGTAAGACAACCCCCCAAACCCTGTCAAATACAGAAAAACATAAATGTATAATTTAATTTAATTTAAAAAATAAAATAGAAAGTTGCATAAAACTATATATTAGATATTCAAAAGACACCAACAGGTATGCTGTATTTTGGAAGAATATTGATTTGTTGAAGCTGTGAGCAGGCTTGTTGCATACAAATAGACAGAAGAAGTCACTGAGGCGCACAGACAGCATTAACATTCACTTTATATGTCCTAGTAAAGTATTGGCACCCGTCCCTGCATTACAAACAGTATACAACAAGACTGTAGTGGCGTGTAGCCCTGAAATAAAATAGCTGGGTGGATTAAAAATATAGAGAACGTTGCTACTCGTAGATCCTTAACACTAGTAGGGCAGAAAATGTCAAGTTTGCCCTCAGGGTGGTTTCAGACAAAAGACCATGATGTATCCCACTTTGAATATACAGCTGTATTTCAAGCATTATTCTAGCATTAGCACACTACCATTAAAGTCCTTGGTTTAAGCAACCTAAATGCTATCATTTTAGCATGTTAGCATGTTAATGTTTTCTGTATGAGCTCAATTAATGACAGATCTGAAGGTAGTCTAGTTGACAAAAATCTGAATCACACACATCAAAAACGCTTGTTCATACATGCTGCCAAAAAAAAGAATAAATAACAACAAAAATCAAATACAGAATGGTATTATTATACTTCAAATACTTGAGCTCCATGTCCTTCAATATCTGGTGTCTCTTTGCCTCTTTGTTTGATAGCAAACTGTATTCACAGAAAAAGATAAAGACGTGCATTTGCGATCTCAGTACTAGATCTTTCTCTGTAACCAAAAAAAAAAAAAATCACTGTTCTGCAAATGAGACGCAATGCATATTGTTAATGTTTTTCAGAAACCCCACAGTCATATTTGAATGACATGAGGGAAAAAGACATTTCTGCTGGTTATCAGCAGGAAAATTGATTCTCCCTGCTGATAGATGCCTCTTGAGAGATGCCCCTGAAGAATGTGATTTAGTTCCAAGGTTTTGGAAATAAAAGGTTAGCTGTCACTTATTGATCCAGAAATACAAAATTGCAGTAGAAATGATGAGTGATGTTATAGAAACAAGACAGATGAGGCAAGGGGAAAGAAAGAAGAAGGGAGGGTGAGAGAAGAGCTGAACAAAGCCAGAGTGAACAGATGGGACAGAGGATTTGATGCCTGGGGGGGAAAGTAAGGGAAGCAATAAGGAACAAAAGAGGGGAGTGGGAGGGATAAGCAGAGGAGTGGAGCAGTGCAACAACGGGTGAATGAAAGGACTGAGGCAGGGAAAAGTGGACAGTGAAAGTGAACCAGAAGCATAGAAGCAGGCGAGGAGAGATGTGATATTTCAAAATTGATTGACGGGAAGTATCTGCTATGGAAGAACAATGTTGGGAATTTGTGATGGCTACTGAGCAAACAAATGTTCAGGTGGCTGTAGAGTATATGCTTTGGAAATGCTCTAGTTACTCCATGTCAGACTTGTATTCATTCAGGCATTCTGCTGCAGAAGAAGAGCAAATATCTGTGAAGAATACACTGGCTTTCACTACACTTTTATTTTTTTGTAAAGGCACGGTGGCTGAACAATATCAAGGAAAACACAGACGATTGAGTGGAAAGGAATAGAAAAATAAACTAGAAGTGTATCAAATGAATGAGCTATGGTCACGAGGGAGGAGCATGGATGGCAGGTCAGATGAGAGGAGGAGTATTGTTCGGCTCAGCTGTGCAATGCCTGAGTACACAAAGATAACAATCTGATGTTGGTTCCCTCTGAGACGCAGTCCAGTCTGAGAAAGAAAGAAGGAGCAACAGAGAAAAAATAAAGGGAGACGCACACATTAAATAAACACAGGACCAAGGGACAAAGAGATTTTAACTGTTGATAATTTGAGCTTTTAATGCTTTGGAGTCGGTTTTCAGTTTTCAGCAAATTAAAATGGAAATAAATTGGTAAGTGAGAGGAAAAGAGATAAAGCCAAGACAGACAGGAGTGACTATAGGGAAAAGAAAAAAAGAAACTAATAGGAGCACAGCTGTTCTTTTAAGCATGTCTGTTGACTAATGAATGTGGATAACCTTTTGCAATATGATGATTATCATATTTTAAAGCAGTTTCATATAGGTTTACAGAGCGCGTTTAGCTGCTCCCATCATCCTCTAATGAGGAAATGCCTCTGTGTGTGTGCACATGCTGCTCCCTTACACACCACAGGAAGGTGGCTCTTATTGTTTTGGTGTTCATTATGCATCCTCCCTGTACGATTTTATCTTTTAAATATGGAGAAAACATTGCGATGATGAACTGAAAATAAATACTGTCGTGCCACTGTTTGCATGCTTGTGAAAGCCTCACAGTGGTCTGTTCGCCATCTCTCCTCCAGGCTATCGATGCTTCAAGGCCGTATTGTTCCTCACAGGCCTCATGTTTGGCTCTGTGGTCATCTTCATGCTGTGCTACAAGGAGAGGGTGATGGACACTCAGCTCAGCGTAGAAGCCTCAGTCGGCATCGGCCTGGGCATCGGGACCCTGTGTGGCCTGGTGACCATGCTGGTTCGAAGTGTGGGACTGTTTATGGTGGGCCTGCTGCTTGGCCTGCTGGTTGGAGTGGCTTCACTGGTGGTAAGAGACACATTTGGTTGTGCACTTCCTAGATTTGTCATCATTTGCATACATTATCCCCAAAAAAATGTTTGCAATGTGCTCCTTATGATGATGATTGTACTATTATCACAGGAAAGCCTTCTTGGGCCAGAAAGCAATGCATGTGGGGTTGTGATTGTCTATGGATTAGTCTTGGTTGTAGATGGATACCGTTTCTGTCAGTAGAATCTCACTTCTAAATCTGCTCAGTAGGGATATGTAATATAGATAAAGGATTTTACTTTTTAGCCACTTTTACACAGCTTTGACTTATCTCATACACATTTCTTTTGCAACATAAATATTAATGTGACAACACCCCAACTGCTGATTAAAACAACCCCCCTCCCCTTCTCTCTCGCTCTCTCTCTCTCTCTCTCTCTCTCTCTAAGGTCATGGAGGAGTTCTACCACCCCAAAACAGTGTGGGTTCCTCTGGGTATCCTCCTGGGTTCTGGGACGTTATTTGCTGTCCTCACTCTTCAGTGGCAGTGCTGCTTCGTCACCTTCTCCACGGCCACCTTCGGCTCTGCCATCATCACTGTCACCGTGGATTACTTTATAGAGCTGTTCGCCTTGGTGCACTATATCTATGAGAGACTCAGGGTAGGCTCAACTGTTTCTGTCTTGACCTGTCTGTTTCTGAGTAAACTGTTAGTGACAGAGGGAGATGGTGAAATGCCATTAATTATGTCTGAGGGCAGTCGTGTATAAGCTTGCATGTGTGTATATCAAACAGCATTGCTGCATCCCTGGATTTCGCTTAGGAAGCTGTTTGCCTTGGTCACAGATGTTGATGTGTGTGTGTTTTTGTGAGAGCGAGCGAATGAGAGACAGACAGACTGTCAGACAGACTGACCGATAAAACCTCTTGATATTGACCACTTTATAGAGCAGATAGCAGCAGCGATTTTTAGACGTTTCACCTTGGTGCACTGTCTGCAAAACTTTGCCCGGAGCTTGGGGTACACCTGCAGGTTGGAAATTAAGAGGAAGGAGTGGGTCAATAGTTTATCCGAGAACGGGGAGCTCTGTGTATTTCAAATGTGAGCGGATGAGGCTAAGGTAGGCTGAGTAAAGGGTGGGTTATAGGGATAAAATCTTCTGTTATGGTACTTTAAATTTATGCTGTTGTTGTGATGTATTGGAATACAGTCAGTTTTCTGTCTTTTTTTCAAACTCTCTGTGTTTTATTTGTGGATTTGGAGCCCGAAATCGAATGTAATTCTTAAGTATGATCAAGTTTTAAACGTACCAGAAATGCATTACGATTAAACCCACACATTTATGCACGTAGACACTGGGCAGCCTTCTGGAGCAGTTGTCGTTTAACATTTAATTTGGTTTGAGTATTTCCAAATGAAACGCTCCAGATCCAGAATAGAAAGTATTGCTTTTGAGGTGCTTTCATCTTCAGAAATGTTATTTTGCATGCAAACAATTAGATTTAATCTTATTATTGTTTTTGGTGTTTGTTCTTTCATAACAAGAAGGCTAATCAAGACAACTTTAAAAACAAATTGAGAAACGTTATTCATGTTTTTTTTCTTAATTTATTTACAGTGACTATTTACATTAATAAACATTTCTGTAAATGTAAATATACCCAAAGGCTAATTTTAATTTGAAGTTATATGAACCTAATATACATAAAATTATGGATAAAAACAATGAAAAGAAGAGAAAGTTAATTAATTAGTGAAATTATTACAAGAATGCCAAGCATAACAATTAATTATGTTCAGAGTTTAAAAATCTGGGGGATAGCAACATCAACAGCATTAATAAGTGCTGCTTCATGCATACGGCATAGTTTGAAACAGGGCATAAGGCAACATACACAACTACATATGTCATTTAAAAGATCAAAGAACAGCAGACAGCTCAGGGGTAGAATGAAACAACCACAATGAAGAACAAACAGAATGATATTAGTCATACAATACAAGCTTAAACATGTCTACAGGGTGACAGGAAATGACAAAACTGTTTAAATTTAGTTTGTAAATGTTCATTGAATTTATAGTTTTTCTTAGTTTTAGATTTTCAGGATTGAATGATTTATCTAAAATTGCAAATTCTGTCATCTTTGCAGGTGGCGCCAAAGAAGCCAGTGTGCTGGTTTACTTGGGTCATCTTGGGGGTGTGGCCTGTCCTGGCCTTGCTTGGAGTACTAATCCAATGGAAAGTCACTGCAGAGGGATTTTCTCACACAGAGGGTGAGTGATGCTGCCGTACACACACACACACACACACACACACACACGCACACACACACAACCAGACTCACTTTACTTGGCTCAAAAGCTAAGTTAGGATACACATATCAATGTGGTAGGAGCACCATACTTTAGAACATTATTTCAGAACCTTTTTTGCTCGTGACCCTAGAAAAAGAGCCATGTCAGTTTGCGACCCTTATCACCACTTGCACAGGTTTACTGGTTGTAATATGTTCAACCACACCATGATTTTTTTATTTTTTTATTATTTAGGTCTGTTTTTGAGAATCGAAGTTGTAGAATCATCCAGTAGTTTACAAGAATAAGGCAAAGATTTGTCTGTTCAAGTCACTAAGTCAGGATAAGACATTTTTAAAGGTAGAAATTTTCAGTTGTTTTTATGGTATACTAAACTAAAACATGATTTTTTTTACCAAACCCCCCCCCAAAAAAACAAAAAAAAACAAAAAAAAACAAACAAATGAACAACACATGGCTACAACCAGAAAAGAACATGTTATGAGAATAGTTCCCCTTACAGTGCACTACACAGCAACACAGTAGCATTTATATGCACTGGAAACAAGGTTGAAGACTCAGATCTAGACCCTTGCTGGCAAAACAGGTTGAATGAAGGAACCTTACTATGTCTTGTCAAAAACAGGCTTATTCAGCAGTCTGAAGTCAGTACAAACAAGCAGACAAATCTAACAGGGTGCAGAGGCAGTAAGAGTCAGGCAGCATGTTGCAGACACAGGCAGATTTACAGAAACAGCAGCAGGATACAGGCAGTAAATACAGGTTCAGATATAGATGCAGGCAAGAGGAGTTGGACAGGACTGGCATATGACAACAGTGACAGCTCGGCAGGAAACGACAACTTAAGGGGTTACCGGGAGCCAATGAGGGGATGAGGGAGTGCAGTTGGGTGTGGAGGTCAGGTGTGAAGCAGGAATGACAAGTTTTAAAGAAATTCCATTCAAAATCCAGGGGCCTCGGGAAAGTGACAATCATGTCTGAGGCTAACAGAAGGAAGAGCGAGAGACAGAAGACGTCCACACGACATTTCAGAACAGCAGCCGAGACTTTGATCTCTTCCTTGGTGCTGAATTTTAATCAAAAACATCATAAAAGCTAATGAATTTCTGAAAATGTGCAGATACACATCTCATGAATAAAGAGTAAACCTAATTTACCTAAATGTAACTTCACTCTGTAAGTCTACTGCTGAATAAAGCTACAGTCTGCAACCAGCCTGGAACTTTTTGAATCCATGAAGGATTTGCTCAGAAACGACTGATTCAAGAAAAGCCGTTCTCACCTCACCGTGTCCATTCTAGCTTGGCGGTAATGTAGGCCATAGCCACAAGCTTCTGAAAAGAGGAACACTGGTGCAGACTTCTTGAAGAGGTGTTGACCATAACCCAAACTGTGGCTATGATTTTTTCAGTATTTACCACCAATGACAGTGCTGCTGCTATTCTCATGCAGGAGAAACTGAGATGTTTAATTAAGGATGACTAATTCAGCTTAATGTAACAAATGTGGCACTTTAACACAACATTATAATTTCTGATTGTGAATTTGATTTAAAGTTTAATCTTGAATACTGCGTCGAGTCCACAGAATGTTGATGAGACTTGTTTCAGTATTGATCGCAGTACAAGGCCACTACAAGCTGATCTGACAGATCCATCCTGCATTAATGAAATGGACAGTGTCATTGCTTTAGAAATCGTAACCATTATGAGGCCAGGGAAGAGTGTGTGTGTGTGACTGTGTGTGAGAGTATGTGCGAGGGAGAGTTTAAATACACCAACATTAGCGTTGTCAACAGAATGTGTTATTGACAGAAACAGCGTCTGTTCTGAAAACCACCACAGCACAGATGGCGAGATCGCACACACACAATACAGACACAGTAATATACTGGGACACAGTCTCTCACTCACTCACTCATACACTAACTATAGTGTACATTTGTATACACCCCCCCCCCCCCCCCCCCCCACACACACACACACACACACACACACACGCAGACACACAGACACACACACACACAAGCTCTTACATTTAGGCTTTGCTGGCCTGTGATGTGCAGATTTATACAGCATCTTAGAAGAAGTCACACATGGCCTCAAATAATGAGATTAAACACCAGGCTGCCATGGCTTCCAGTCAGAGGGTGTGGGCAAAGATATAGAGGAAGCTTTTTAGTGCTATTTTGAAAAATGTACAATTCAGTGTGGGTGAAAGAGCACTAGAAAGAGATAGAGACTCCATGTCTCTAGTGTGGGTAGACTAAAAACTGTCCACAAGACATATTGCTACATAGCCAGCATTAGCATTAACAGCTGTTTACTTACCAGTCTAGACTTTGTGAGTTCAGCATCAAACTTCATTTCTTTCCTCGCCAAGAGCTGTCTCCAGCGGTGGAAAGCAACGCCAATGTTGTCTCTATCACGTCTTACTTCAACTGAAGTTAGCACGCTAACCACTGAAGACTTGGCTGCACAGTGGGCATATTATAACCTCGCTTGTCTTGTAAATGCAATGATGACCGAAACTCTGGTCAAGCAACAATCACAACCACCCACTCCACAAACCACATTTGGTGACAGAAAAGACCTAAAAATAGAAATCCAATACTAATAAACCTTAGTACAAGTACAAAACAACCATTATACCTTATCTACATGGTTAAACTAGATCGTTGTGTACTGATCTCTTTCCAGCCATGCCCCCCAATGTAAATCCCTCATTACACCTGTTATCTCATAATGAATGAACACTTTATCAGAAATTAATAGCGAGCGTGTTTACAGCAATATGGCAAGTAAAGACCCCCACACAGAAGAATAAAAAGAAAGAAAAGGTCAATAATAATATTTAAGTAATAAAGAATGATAATGAAAAAATAACAAGAAGAAACAAATGAGAGCAAAACATTGTTGTTGCATTTCTGTATGTACTGCATGTGTTTTGTGCACATTGCATGCTTGTTGCCGTAGATACGGCCTGTGGCTTGTGACTGGGAATATAAGAAGAAATGAGGGATGCTGGTCAGTGATAAGAGGAAAGTCATTATTTGTATTACTTATAAACCCCTTTAAATGAACCTGTACAGTATGTCAAGTGAACTCCAGTCAGGTTGTTTGTAGTCTTTAACTGCTGAAAGCACCTTTTTTATGTGGACAAACGCTGTATTGACAAAGAAAGTAGGATGGGGAATGATGTGGAGGAGTAAAGAGGGAGCAGGTGTACTGGGGGAAGGGCAGGGAGAGGGGCAGGGAGAGGGTGACAAACTGGGGCACAATGGGTAAGCAGAGCACCCAAGTAGAGCAGTGAGGAAAATCATCTGTCTGTCAGCTCAATGAAGAGCATGCAGGGTACAGGGCAAATGAATTAGCTCACACACATTTTGCTTTTCTCTCTCTCTCTCTCTCTCTCTGGCAATGTAAAACACACATAGAAACATATTTGTACTTGTGAGGACCCACATTCATATTCCATAGCCCCTAACCCTAACCCCAGCCTTAACCCTAACTTGAATCTAAACTCTCAGACAGCCTTTTACAGAAGTGGAGACTCACCAAAATGTCCTCACTCCCAAGGTCGAACACTCAAATTTGTCCTCACAAAGACAGGTGATCTAGAGCACACACAGAGACACACACACACACATACACACACACGCCCCCCCCC
>NW_019525434.1:486406-492842 GCF_002814215.2 Seriola lalandi dorsalis
CACACACACACACACACACACACACACACAGTAGCATGTGGCCAGAGGGGCCTGAGGTGGGGTGAGCTGAGGGAAAGAAAAGGGGGGGTGTCATTAAGCAGTTTCCCTGGCAGATGGTGCCTCGTTAGCTGTCCACCCGCACAATGAAAACAACAATAGACCTCATAACACTTCTACACCAGCCCAACCCACCCACCCCCACACACACACACACACACACACACACACACACACACACACACACAAACACAGTGACCGTGATACATAAAGTACATTTTGTCTTCATGAAGTTCAGCAGGGTCCTTGCATTTGTGGCAACATTTTGACTTCACAAAATGAACAGGAAACACTTCCGTGACACAACACTACACACTGTACAGTATATTAAACCAATGAATCAAAATACCTACAAGCACACATACCCAAAAATAATAATATGGGTAATCATTGGAGAGTGAGACAGGATGGATTTTGGCCATCCAAAAGTAATACAAACACTCTCACCCACACACAATATGTCAAGAGACTGAGCAGCTCAGTATGGGTACATGCAGTGAAGAAAATTATCCATCTACCAACTGACTGAATAGAAGGCAATGAGGAAATGGACATAGTGGTTTTTTTTCTTTTTGTAGTCTGCATTGCACCCCCTAGGGATAGTTCATCATTAATTAAAAAATACACAAAATGAATCTCATCGGATTGGACATATCTCTTGTTTTTTTTGTCAGTCTCAGTGATTTTAAAAGTATTCTTTCCTCTTGACTTAATCACTTGATTACTTTTGTTTCTAGAGTAAAGCTTTCTTCATCATCCTCTCTCCCCTCATGAATATCTTTCATTCACTTTCTCTCCTTCTTTCCACACATTTAGCACATTTATCACACCTCTGTTCTCTCCATCTCCAGTGGTTTTGAGTCGACAGCAACGGAGGGTCCAGCTCATGCGTATCCGACAGCGGGAAGAGAGGCTAAAGAAGGAGAGGGAGAACAAGAAGAAGAAAAGGCGACAGACCCAGAAGACTAGCCACAAGCAGAAGGCCCACACCCATCACCACCACCACCAGCAGTATCACCACCCAGCAGCATCCCACCCGCATCATCAAGCCCAGAGCTCTCAGCCTCCTAAAGTCCCTCCTCCACAGACTGAACCCGGCTACCACCGCAAGGCCAACCCCAAAAGGCGCTTTGATGGAGATGTGCTATCACCAGTAAGATGCAGTGGTCCCCTTAATCTTGACATTTTAAAATATTAAAGATAATATCAAAAATATTTCAAGAAATAATGAAAAGAAGCTTGTAAATTTGTAAGATATTCAGTGTTTTTATCTGTTTATATTTTGTTCCATGTAACCTTCAATGGAAATGTGCTTTTTGGCATTCTTTGCCAAGAGTTAGATGAAAAGAATGTTACCACTTTCATGTCAGTGTGTTCAAAATGATGCTGCAACCAGCAGCAAGTTAGTTTAGCTTAGCATGAGGACTGGAAACAGCTAGCTGGCTCTTATATGGCATGGGAGGAAAACTTGTGTTTTTAGGTCTTTGTGGCTATAAAAACCCTTTGCACATTGTACAGATAAATAACATGATACAGAGCAAACAACGAGACAGAAAACTGTGGCTACAGTTGCTGCTGCAAGGCTAACATACAGAGAGGGCAAGGTGGTTACCCGTAGGCAGCACACAAGCTGCAGATAGCAATACTAACAACTCCTCCTGCTACTATAGCTAACATCATACCAACAGCATATCTCGACAACTAAGAGGTAAGCAAAATGTCTGTGGGCAACTGAATGATACTGAACACACAAATGTGACAACAGTACCTGCTTGCTAACTAACCATTTGCTGGCTATCAGAAAGACAAACAAGACAAAACTGACCTGCCAAAGATATCGTTACCCACCTATCAAGCAGAAACAAAGCACACTCAGTATCCATCTTCATGCCTTTCAACTCTCAGAGGTCTCTCCACCATAGTTGGACTGGCTACCTCGACTAACACAACAAATCCCAGTTTAAATGTTTTTATCGGTCAATCTCTGGCCCAGCCATCTATGCGTGCCTGTCATTTGGTGTGCAGGTCAGTAGTGGTGGATAAGCCCAGGTGTGAATTTCTTTCCTGGTCCCACCATGTCCTCCATGTCCAATTAATCAGTGTTAACACAGCTCTCCACCCTTGCCTGATCATAGCACTTCTTTTTCTATTTTTTATTTTTTTTACCTTCTCTTTGGGTCTTCCTCAGCCTTTTCTACGTCTTGACAGTGCAATTATGTTGTGGAGTACATTCCATCATTACACTGCCACCGGTAGAAATTTCCTCCATGCGCTTGCCTTTACCTCTGGTCTGCAATCTCCCAATCCATCCCATTTAAAAGTCCACACGGTCCGGCAGCGACAGAAGGGTAAACTGCTTTTCAGCACATAAACAGAATGGACAGCTAGCGGACCATGAAGATATATTAACTGATTTGATAGGAAGTGAATTTGATTACAAACACAACTGTTGTTTGTGCACTTTACTGTTATTACACCTGCACTCTAAAGATTCCTGAATCAACCCTGTATTGTCTGTCTGTCAACAGAGCTACATCAGGAGTTTCAGGGACAGACAGACTGACAGACGGGCATACTCCCACAGTCGAATGATGAGCCGATCCAGGATGGCCGAGCTCGACTACGATTGTGGCTCTCAAGTGCCCCTCACAGCCCCCAGCGGACACCCAGTTCGCATATGAGGCAGCGAAATGCACAAATCCACACACACACATACTCACACACAATTGCACAATCACATTAGGCTACTTCAAAACTCTTTGTCACAGTTAGGGATAGAAAACCTAACCTTATGGTGCCATCCTAATCAACTTCCTATCCCAACAGGAACTCAATATGCCCCAAAGGTGGTATGACTGAGTTTCACACTGGTTTTCTCCACTCAGACCGGGTAAAGGTTATATTTATTAGTTCAGTTTTGCTCTATTTGAATGTCAAAACAAAATAGCCAAAAAGGAGCCAACACTAATTGTAGCTGAAGGTAATGTGGTCAAATCTCAGACATCAAGTGTCACACACACTGTATCTGGCTCTTCTCTCAATGTACTTATGTGGAGGACATTGGAAAAAACTGGACCTGTCTTGTTGGGCACTTATTGAACTGTCTCTGTTGAACATTTGATTTAAAGACTTGGTTGCTTCAAGCACTAGGAAGTAATATCTAGTGGTATTGCGGGGGGGTATGGGGGTGGGTCAAAACACAAATTTCTCCTCAAGAGGCTGCGCCATTTAAGATAAAAATGCATCACATGGTATTTGTGTTGTCAAGATACGAAATGATTTGCTTTAAGGATTCCATTAAGAGCACTCAGAGGAAAATGACAGAAAATAGCATAAAAAGTACAGTTAACACTACAACAGAAAGGCAGCTCTTCTCTATTGAAAGGTCAGTGTCTAAATGAAGGTGTTCATGAAATCAGCCTGTTGTCTTCACTGACAGCCTTTGAATCCAAATAATGGCAGCTGCTTCAAAATGCAGCAGTGGGGCTGGTTTTAGGTGTGCATTGCATTAAGCAGCTCACACCGAAGACAATTTTTATGTCATTTCTCCCATGAACACTCGACGTGTCATTTCCAATGCTGTTGCCATTTTCCAAGGGGAATGTGCTACAATCTCATTGCTTTCCTTGTGCCCTCAATCTCCAACTGTTTTAACTACGGACCTGAGCAGGAAACACATCCATGCTTCCCCTCTTCTTCCCTCTTTGCGGTGAATTCAAAGCTACTGTATGTAATTCTGTTTATTGACATGTTTCTAAGTGCTCTCATGTTCCCTTTCCACCTCCTATCCCAACAACAATCTACCTTTACAGAATTTGTCAGCTGTTCAAACACGCTGTTAAGGCACAAAGACATTTCACTGCTGTCTGATAACTGGTCGTCCAGGAATTTGACTGTTGACATTGAAATCTGTTTGGAGGGGACAATACATGACAGTAAAAATTTTAAATATAGTGTGTTTGTGTGTGTGAGTGGACACATGAGCCCTGTGGCAAGTGATGGCTTGTACCAAACATCGGGCAGGGAGAGGGGGAATCATTGTAATGTATGTAGAACGTGCTCTATTGTTTTGATTCTTTTTCACCAATGCTGGTCTGTTTAAATTTGACCCTTTTAGTTTGGATGAAGAGTTAGATGATGAAAAGAAGGAGATTTTTTAAAATGAAGATAATCTCCTGTGAAAAGATGAAAGCATTTGTAAATGGCGCCCTCTAATGTTTACTACTGGACCTTTTTTTTCTAGACTTATGTGTGAATATGTTTGTGTGTACATGCATTTGCGTGTGATTCGCTTTTAAAATCAAATGTGCTAACATTGCTATTGTTGTACTGAACATCCAGAGAGTTGAGGGAGATAGATGTGTAAAGGAAGTACTTTCATTGCAGCTGAACTATTTTTGTTTTATTTGAACCTCTTTGGAACTGAGATATTGTTGTTCCCCATAATAAACAATGTCACTGTTCCAACTGAGATGAAATGCTATTGTAAAAATACACAAATAAATACCCCAAAATACAAAAATGAATTCCTCAACGCATAAATGTTTGTTTGTTTTTTAATTCTAATTGGGAAGAAATCATGGCCTTTTGGATTATATGTATTATCTATTTTTTTATTTTATTTCTGAGGTTTATATCAACAAAACAATCCTACTATACTTAAATACTAAAGTGCCGCTAAATACTGAGGTGGTGCATGGATTTAGCAGGCTTTGCAGTTCTTTGTGTGATGGACTTGGGAATGGAGGACTAGTAATTTACACCTTAACCCATTACTGCATGAGAATCCTTGTGTAACTGTTTCCAATGTGTCAGTGTTTCAGTGTGTCACTGTTGTCATGTAAAAAACCCCCTCAGATTTCCAGTTTAGTTTGTTGGTCCCAGGGTGCACAAAACACTTTCAACATCGACTGAATGAAGTAAAAACTGTGGAAGGATGATGGCCTGAAGTGTAATGTACTTCAATATGAACAATATGCAGTGTTGTAATCTGATTGTTTTCAGTGACCACAGTGCATTTTTTTAGTAACCATTGAAAACACCTTTGAAAGCTATTCAGTCCCATTAAATATGTCTAAGTCTTCTCTTCTCTTCTCTTCTCTTCTCTTCTCTTCTCTTCTCTTCTCTTCTCTTCTCTTATTTTTTTCCATTTTAAAGGGCTTTGGAAAGGCATTTGAATAATTTCCCTCCTCTTGACATATACTATGCTAAGTCACCTTCTGTTTTGCTGTATCAGTGTTACTCCAATAATGTTTTTACGGTAGTGGCTCTTCAAGTGTTATTTTGGGTTTTGCTTACATTTCAGTCCTGTTTTGTTCTTCTTTTGTGGTTTAATTGTAGTGCAGTTGTGACATTATCACTGTCCTTACTTGGAAACAAAAGGTTAATTCTAAGCATTGGCTCTTCTCTTGCTTGTTATTAAGGGACAAAACAATAATTCTTTTATTCCTCTTCTTTAAATTTGCTTTTTTCATTTCTATTATTTTCTGTGATTGCTTATCAATGCTGAATATATTTTGGGGGAACACTTTTATTGTAGATATTGGAACTGTAAATAGTTTTTCAATGTACAAATGATTGGTCCCTTTTTCATGTTTATGCCATGATCGCTTATGTTATGTAATTTATCCAGCTGATTATTTTCTAACGGACTAGACTTGTTTTATATTGTGTTACTACTGTATGTCCAGTTGGTTTCATTTGGCTGGGTGGTGGATGCACTTGTATCATTGTCATCCTGGTGTTTCAACGTATGATGTTGAAAATCAACAATAACAAACTGAGCCTTGACTATGATTATCAGCAGTTATCAGTAATTCAATAATTGCAAGACAGCAATTAATTTTCCTACCACCCTGTTTAAATTTGTACAAATAACCTGGTCATCATTATTATTATTATTATTATTATTATTATTATTATTATTGAGCATGAATTTATATGGACCTAAAATATGATAAACATTGTGATTCTACAATCTAATGGTCTTGTTGTCTCTACTGTTCCTACAAATTTGCATACACAGACGTACATTCATGAGCACAAACAAACGCACTCTGCATTGCAGTCTCACTTCAAAGAACTAAATAATGTTTGCTAGTCGTCTTTATACTTAACTTACTATGAGATGCTACATGATGTTTATTCCAGTAGTTAGCCTGGATGCTAAATCAGCAGGTATTAGCTTATTGCGGATCTACAAGTATTGGTGTATGTGTGGGCTGATAAATTACAAGAAATTTCAGCACAGAAATGCCAAACAAGGGTTGAGCTATTTCAGAGTATGTCAGTACATTTACATGCACACTAATATTCCACTATCATTCCTAACTTGAAAAATTTCAGAAGTTGATGTGGGTCATTTAAACAGCACATTCTG
>NW_019525434.1:493500-502754 GCF_002814215.2 Seriola lalandi dorsalis
AAAAAAAAAAAAAGCTTTAAGCGGCACAAAAAGCAAGCCAGAATGAATGCTGTCAACATGCACTTTGACCAGCTGACAGAGGAGGGGTCAGAGAGGTCAAATGGCTTCATTCGAAGGAAATGGAACAGAGGAACATGCTGCCCTTTTTTATTGACCTATAATGACTGGGAAGCTGTTGCCGCTGACAGCAGTGTGAGGAAACAGTGATGGAGACAGGAAGGACCAACATGGCTCCACAAATTACTTTCTTTCTTTCTTTCTTTCTTTCTTTCTTTCTTTCTTTCTTTCTTTCTTTCTTTCTTTCTTTCTTTCTTTCTTTCTTTCTTTCTTTCCTTCTGTCTCTCTTTCTTTCTGTGCGTCTTTCTTTGTTGTGCCTTATTATCTCTCATAAAGTCTCCCTCTCGTTTCTTTTCCCGTGCCTCTGAATAACCTTTTCATTCAATTTGTCCCCTCTATTTTTCTCATTTTCTCTCTGTACCACCCTCCCGTTCTCGCTCTCTTTCTTGCATGCTCATTTATTTTCTGTGTCTTTCTTCTCACTTTCCTCCCCCCACCCTAGCTTTTTTCTTTCTTTCTTTCTTTTTTATCTCCACTGACATTTTCAGTCCAGTGACTTCATAAACAAACTGCACAGACTGTAATTCTTGGTGCTGCGCTAATCTTCTTTCTGCTGGAAACAAAGCACGACTGGGACCAGCTCATTAACAAGCCATTGTTCACTTTTCTCTGCACCAAGACCAGTCCCGTTACTGATCATTTCAACACAACTGCAACTCCTACTTTCTTTCCAAAAGTGAATTAAATGTTGACAGAGGGGTGTTATGTTTGGCTGGGAAAGCTTGTATCCTTTCAGAAGCCTAATACAGTCCACATCACATGATGAATGCAGTGGGTAGAAACAGTTAATAAGGGAACCAATGAAAAGGCACTTATCCTCTCTGGGCTATGTGCAGACAAAAACAACAATCTAAGACGTTCATTTGTGACAAAATACAAACAAATTCAAGTGACACATGGTGATAATAAATGTCTTTATTTGAGACTTTTGTCACAATGAAGCACCGTACCATGGTTACCCATAAACATACGATCAAACACCCAGCACATGCTTCTGAGCTCAAACTTAAAACATGACTGAGTTCCTTCTTCATTAGATGTTTGTGTTTCTGACATATTTCCAAACTTAGACCAACGTTTCACGTTCCTTAAATCAGTTACACAAATAAAAGCCCTCCTTGATCAAGTCATATACTTGTGCGTTTGCACTGAAAGACTTGGAATATGTGCAGTGAAAAATTACTGGTACATTATTATTTTTGACCACAGTATTTCACGGCCATCGATCTGTCTATTGCCTCGCAGACGTCCTTATAGATATTCGGCCAATACAGCTACACGAAAGATGTGCTGTTATTTTAAACTGTATCTTTGCTTTTGGATCATATTAGCAGACAAAGTAGGACAAATCCAGGTGTTTTTGAAAGATGGAAAGTAACATGAACAAAGTATACATTTCTGGAATGGCTTTTATTTAAAACCAGGCAGTGCCTCATACCTCCATAGTGCCTCTATCCTGTTTATTATGTATACAGCACATTGTGCAAAGATGTACAAGTCTACAGGTTGCATTCACTTATATAATTTTGTGCTTCGGCTGAAATGGTCAGCAAACTGTATCTAAAAATGGGCTCAGCTTATAAATAGGTAGGTGGTAGGGAGATGTAAATGTTTGCACTGTTTTTTTATTGATTTGTCATATATAGTGTTTCTAATGTTGCCTCTTCTTGTTTACATGATGTCCTGCTGGTGCTGTGTGGACTCGCTGACCACCTGAGGAAGACAAAAAGAGATATTGTAAATTGTAACAAAAGAAGCAAACAACACTAATTACCTATGTTAAGATCTGCAGAGGGTTGCAGATCATGTGAGCGTATTCTCTATCAACAGTAAATGCGCTGATACTGATGCAACTGTTGTTCGCCCCTTAAGTGCAGGTATTGTTTGGAGTGAAGTGCCGTGCAGGGGGGCAACAGTAACCACTGACAGTGAAGTTGCTTATTCATAGAAGCCAGTGTGAAGTGTTGCTGCCAAGTGTCTACACAGGGTCGGTGCAAACTACAAGATCCCAGCCATTCAGTCAGAGACTAGAAATGTTGCTGCGGCTAAAATTTCATCTCCTGCTGATTGTTACCTTTTTTCTCCATGCTGTGAAATGCACTTGTGAACTTTAGCCTATTTCAGATGGAAATGCAAAGGTGGCGAAGAAATTAAACTTAACAGAGGCATTTTCTTTTAAAATCTGGTAGTTTGCTGAAACCCAGAGTGAACAGGTGGTAGGTGGGACACTGGAACCAGACTTACACACTGAGCACTAGCGCCCTGGCTCATAGAATACTTCATCTGCATAAGAATATACAGTAACAAATAAAAACAACTCAGCTGGATTATTATCAGTTTCATCTCTCAACAGCTAAAACAGCCATTGTGGAGCAACACTTTAATTAAATTGTATACTGTAAGGCTGTGTGTATGGTTTATGTTAGCAGTAAATGTATGTGTGTGTGTGTGTGTGTGTGTGTGTGTGTGTGTGTGTGCATGTGTGTGTGTGCGCTCAAACCTCTCCATCGCGGGTCTCGATGGTCTTGATGAGAACAGTCTTCTTGGAGTGAACCTCTGATGAGCGCTGATGCTGGGACTCAGGGCTGGTCTCTGTGAGAACACATTCAAACAGCTCTCACACTCGTTCATAGACTCATCACATTAAGCTTTGCTGCAGCTCCACAAAGCTCATTTATCTTGAAGATACTGACATTAGTTCAGTATTGCTCTTAGGAAGTTGATCAGCATTGATGAGAGTCATCAAACAGTATGCAGAGCTCGTATGACTTCCACTTAAAAGTGTAATATTCAAACTCATATACAAAATCACTGGTACTAATGAATCATGGCTGCACCCCTTACATCATCTCAAATTATATTTCATTGTTTCTAATTAGTGGACATCGGGAGGTAGTGGCAGAGATGAATGGCACTTTCCAACTGTTAATACATCAAATGAAGAGGCTAAGTTGTGAGTTTATTGATTCGTGGCTTTGTGATGATTGCTTCTGTGAATCAAAGAGCCATAGGGGTTTTTGACATGTCACATATCACCACACAGTGGTCAGAATGTGACACTGCAGATATGCAACATGTAATAGCCTCAAAATAGCAATTACCATATACAGTCACAAGCTATAATTAGTCTTTTTCATGCCCTCATTGACTCATCTGGAATGTAAAATGGATTTTGTGGGTATTTTTGTGCGAAGGAAAGAATGTGTAGTGTTTTTTCCTACCTCTGAATCCAATGGAAGAATAGGCAGACTGGACTGGCACAGTGGTGGTGATCCTGTAAACAGGATGAGCACATGATGCAGCATTACAGGTCAGTAACAATAGGTATATATATATATATATATATATATACAGATTAATACAGATTGATAGCCTTAGTATTGGCAGTTTTGGACTAATATTGTCTAACTTTACCCACATTCGAATGTGAACAGC
Source organism: Seriola lalandi dorsalis (assembly GCF_002814215.2). Taxonomy (NCBI): domain Eukaryota; kingdom Metazoa; phylum Chordata; class Actinopteri; order Carangiformes; family Carangidae; genus Seriola; species Seriola lalandi. Next base: position 497,053 of record NW_019525434.1, read on the forward strand.
ACACACACACACAAACACCCACCTGCTCTCCTCTCCCTCCAGCAGCTTGCGGTAGGTGGCAATTTCAATATCAAGGGCCATCTTCACATTGAGGAGGTCCTGGTACTCTCTCAGGTGGCGGGCCATATCATCCTTTAAATCAGTTCATAAAAGTTTTCACTGCCTGCTCAAACACTTTTCTCTCTCTCTCTCTCTCAAAAAAAACAAAAAAAACAACTAGAAAAACATCAATGATCCTGTTTTGAAATCACAAACACAGACAGTGCGCCCACTGGAAGTTTCAGCTGCAGTCAAGATTGCTTTCAATAATTTTCCTAATCAGTGATGCAGTGGCTCAGTCTATGAGCTCTAGTCAATTATTACCAACAGCAACATCATGAATTTTGTATCTGTTTTATACTGCTTTCTAAAATCTAGTGGATTCATGGACTAAGAAGTCTGTGTAAAATCTCTACACTAATTACCTTCATCTTAGCAATGTCTTCCTCCAGCCGTGTGATAGTGTCCTGGTAACCAGAGGCCTCGCGGGACATGCGCTCCTCCATATCTCTCATCTGGCGCAGCAGAGACTCGTTCTACAGGGGGGGACCGAGACATGAGGTTAGAGTTGGGACTGGGACAGAGTAGTAAAGAGAAAATAAACCAAATGTATTAAATCTATTGGAATAAAGTGTGAAAAGTTGAAGTCAATACTCACGGTGCCTTTGAGTGAGTCGATCTCACAGGTGTAGGACTGGATCTGGTGTCTGTACTCCATGCTCTCCTGCTTGGCCTGACGCAGAGCATCGTTGTTCTTGTTCACGGCCTGGTTCAGGTCAGACACCTGAGGGGAGAGGGGATGAGGTTTTAGACAGTGTGACATCTGAAAGAGACTATCTGTGTGTGTGTGTGTGTGTGTGTGTGTGCGCGCGCGCTTTATCCATACCTTAGATTTGTACCAGTCTTCAGCCTCTGCGATGTTCTTGGCGGCAATGCCCTCGTACTGCATGCGGATGTCCCTCAGAGCAGCAGTCAGGTCGGGTTTGGACATGTCCATCTGGACCTGGACCTGAGTGTCCTGCATCTGGCTCTGCAGCTCACGGATCTCCTGCAAGGTGACAAGAGAAATGAGAAAATAACAGCGGGGTTAGAAAGATAAAAAGAATGGATTTTGGAGGAATTTGACAATAAAGAAACTGAGCAAGGTTCTCATTTAAACCTCGTCCCTCTCACAACCACAACACTTTCCCACTAACTTGACACTGCAAGTTCTTAAAACATATATCAACATGTATCATCTGCACAAAAAGTTAGACTGTTAATTTCCCCAGTGGTGTACTGATGCAACATTATTAAAATATTATTGGATATCCAGAATGGCACTGAGCTGATTTGGGCTGTGTAAAACTGCAAGCTTCAAATTGGTAAGCTTTGGTCCCACTCAGCTGTCCTCTGGTCTAACCAAAAGCTATAAATAGCTTTGCATCTGTTCACATGCACACACAAACGTACACACACAGACACACACACAACAGCTGACATTCTCTCTTTAACCTATCCGCAGTTCAGCATTTCTGAGAGGTCAAAGTGGAGCCAGGGAAGACAAAATGACAGGAAGGGACCTCAAGAGTGCCAACACGTGTCTGACTGTGTGGCTGACTATGTCCTTTGATGTCTGCAAGTGAACATGCACAAATTTTGCCATGACACTTATTGCTTTTGCTCTGCTTAAGAGCTGCATGTATAATTTCGTACATTTTTTGTATTGGGAGGAAGAGGTTAGAGAGAAGAAGAGCGACAATGAGTGAATGTGCATGATAAATATGTTTTAACATCAGGGGGTGTGTTCAAGTGTGAAACATATGATCCCTTGGGGAGCTGCATGCCTACAGAGGCTCAGATCTGATATTACAGCATATCTTCACGCAGAGTTGCTATATGATACACACCGCCCCTGATGATACACATAGTACATAGACATATTACTGTAGGTGTGGCGGCCTCAATGGAGGCAGCAAGAAAAGAAATTTACAGTCAGATCAACAAACCTCTTCATGGATCTTCTTGAGGAAGGCAATTTCCTCCTGCAGACTCTCAATGCGTCTCTCCAGGTCCAGCCTGGCCAGAGTAGCATTGTCAACATCCTGGATACAAACACAAAAAAATTGTAGAGACAACCAACAGAAAAAGTGAAAAGGTGCAGCGAGAACAGGATATTGAGAGGCAATGGAGATGAAGTAAGTGGCTGATGAGAGATAAAAGGGAAAGTTGTGTCAGGCTAAGGATGAGACTGAGGGAAAACCTCACTTTTTGCTTCAAGCTCTGAGGAGAAAATGACTAAAGATTGAAATATACTGGAGTGATTTTATGGAAATAAAGACATACGGCTCTGAAAGCAGACAGGTTGTTCTCAGCCTCTTCCTTCTGGTGAATCTCCTCCTGCAGTCTGGAGAGAGTCAAGAGCAGCAGAGGAAAAGAGGAAGAGGGCAAAAAAGACACAGGAAAGTTGAAACATAAGTGCATACAAACAAGACAACTGTGCTTGAGGGAATAGTTTCTTCCTCGGGGACCAATTACTAAACAGATAAACTCTCTCAGCTCTTTTTGTCTGCCTGTAAATTTATAAGACTAGAACTGGACTGGACAATGACACATCACAATCTAATGTTTATTTTGTACATACCCATACACACATACCCATACACACACACCCATACACACACGTGCACACACACACACACACACACACACACACACACACACACACACACACACACACACACACACACACACACGTACTTGTGCATTGCCCTTTGAGTCCTAAAGCTGCAGTGCAGCTGCTCTCACACTGTCAGAGTCAGAAGGGTAACATTGAGGAAGATACAGAGGTCTGCCCTCGGCTATTACAGTATCCAGAATTAGCATTTCACTATGCCGCCTGAGCAACTGGGAAGTGTAGAAAAGTGTAAAAAATGCAGACTGCAAAAGTGTCTCTGGTTCAGGAGTCACTAGTTGGTAATTTCTGCTTATTCTAAGGTTTGTTAAATGTTAATTTAAATAGCTTTGCAGGTAGAGATGCAAATTTTGTTTCTTTTTTTCATATTAATTGGAACAGTGCAGCACTTAGCATATTATACATACTTAAACAGCCCCATAGTGCCTCTGCAGAACATATTTTCACACTTTCCACCTGTGCTATTCCCGTTAACAGCCCTGTAGTCCTTGCAGTGTCTTGTTTTAGTTGCTGACGCGTGTGCGGCAAAAACATTTTATTTTTTGCATTTTATATGGTTTTTTGCTGGTACAGCAAAGTATCTTGCAGGAAAAAGAAAAAAAAATGGTAGGATAACTTTTTTATAATATATAATTGAGATGCAGGTGCCATCTTTAAACTCTGCCATCATCCTGTGTGTGTCTGCATGCAGGCATTGTGACTGTTGGCAGGCGGGAGGTTTCTGTGAGTATTTTGATATCAGTGGGAGCAGCAGGTGCCTTGGCAAGATTCACTCGCTACAGGCAACAATTTAAAAAGGGCTGATAAAGAGAAAGTGAGTGTTTGTGTGTGTGTGTGTGTGTGTGTGTGTGTGTGTGTGTGTGTGTGTGTGCCTCTATATACACTTACATTTAAGTGATGTTTCTTGCTGTTGCAGTGACAGAAATTCTAAATTCATAGAGCTGACCTAGTAGCTACAAATAGACAATTCAGCGAAACACCCACATCACAGCTCTCTCTCTCACTCTTGCTCTCTCTCTGTGACTCACACATATACACATGCACACACACACACACACACACACACACACACACACACACACACACACACACAAGCTACATGTGTTTGGTGGTCTTTTTGAAATTTTTGTTCATTTTTTCTCTCTTTGTAAACACACAGACACACACAGACACACATACACACACACATAACAGGCTGTGAGTGTTCATCTGTTTTTTTTTTTCCATCTGTCTACTTCTCTTTCTGTCTGACTGCTGTTCCACCGTCTGTCTGACTGAAACTTTATCTGTCTGTCTGTCGGTCTGTCATCTTTATTCCTATGAGTCTGCAAGTCTCTTTCTCTCTCTCTCTCTCTCTTTTCATTTTCTTTCCTGCTACGTCTCCTGTGAACAAATGATAAAATACCTTGGTAAAAAGTTGGTGGACCGTAACACTCATTAAAGTGAGCATATTCTCAAATCTCTTCTTTGTTATTTTCTTTCCCTTTCCTCCAAAAGAGACGCGACACCTCTGGAAATCAGTAAGTCATCATGGAAGCCACATGTTGGGGTTTTTAACTTTTCCATTTTATTGCATCAGGAAAACTACCTTAAACACTCTACTCACTCTTACTCTTCTCCTGCTTCCCATATCTCCTCAATTTATCAACCTGCAACACCCAGCAATGTGTCAACTCTGTTCTTCTAATGTGTAGCAGCAGTTACCGACCTATGGGTTGAAATCCTCTGAGGAGTCGTGAGATAAATCTTTAAAATCACAAGATGATTACCAAGATTGGAAAAGAGAAAAAAATGAGCTGTCCCGGCTTCTAAAAACTATTGAAATTAAACAATCGGGGAAGGGAATATCAACTCATAGATGTGTTTGTAGTGCGGAGTAGAAATTGCTTTGCTGTAAAGGCACACAGGCCAAAAAGCTTGGGAGCCTCTGATGTAGGCAGAAGTACCATGTATCAGAAACTAAACTCTAAATTATACAGTTGTTGTTCATCTTTCTGCAAGAGAATCTGTCGCCCACTCCTGCCAAAGTACACCTCTTTTCTGGGAACTCTTATTGTTAAAGTCCTAAGACATATCAGTGTCAAATACATACTTATACAAATGCAGTGGCTTTACATAACTTAATTTATAGTACCTTTTTGATCATTCATCCATTCACCCACACATTGGTACAATTCAATCCATCCCAGTTTACCTCAGCTTAAGTTTCTGCAGGTCATCACCCAGGTTGTCTCTCTCCACCTCCACTCGGGCACGCTGGTTGGAGAGGGCCTCTATCTGCCTCCTCAGCTCCCTCATTTCCTCCTCATACAGCTCAGCCACACGCCCGGGACCCTCGCGACCCCTCAGCTTCTCGATCTCCACGGTCAGTGCAGCATTCTGCTGCTCCAGGAAACGCACCTTCTCGATGTAGCTGGCAAAGCGGTCATTGAGGTGCTGAAGCTCGGCCTTCTCATTGGTCCTTGTGTTGAGGAAGTCCTGGTTCATGGCATCGGCCAGGTTGAAGTCGAGTTTCTCGCCAGAATAGGTGCGCATGGCTGTAGAGGAGCCGAACCCGGCTCCTCCAGCACCAGAGGACACCCTGTAGCCGGAAAAAGAGGGAATGCCAGAGCTCTTGACCTCGTAGACTCTGGAAGACATGTGGCTTGAAGAGGAGCTGCGGCCTCCCCCAGAGGAGAAGAGGGAAGACATTGGTGATGAACCAACGCCGGAGCCGAAGGTGCGACGGTATGAAGAGGCAGACTGGGCTGAAGCGGAGTACGACTTGCTCATGGCTGGCTGGCTTGTGGATTTGATGGAGCCGCTTGAGGTGCTGAGACCCAACTGTCCCACTGGGCAACTGGGAGGGAAACTAAGTGAACAAATGCCAGGCGCAGAGCGCAGCTATTTGTAGATTTACCACACCTACTCCCACCCGACCCCTCCTCTCTGTCCTCCCTCTGTCTCCATTCACCCAAGTCTGTACTCCCACCACCCCTTACCCCCCCCC
>NW_019525434.1:502774-503354 GCF_002814215.2 Seriola lalandi dorsalis
CAACCCCATTTTTCATTTATTGATCACTTTGTCAGCGTTTTAAATCAAAGCCCACACCTGAAGGAAGTTCATATTGGACGCATTGTGGAAGATTTCACCATGGGTTAAGATGTCATCTTATAGTGGTAAATGAGCATTAATGGTGTTTTGTAGAGACAAGGTGGATATATGGACACCTAGGTGGTAACTGTTGAAAGCAGGCCCCTTTAGTCAAAGTTCAACTTTAGTCTTATTTTTGGTAAGTTTGGCTCAATTTTGCCTCTGAAATCCACAGCACAGAAAGTTAACCAAACATCTTTTTGTTGATTTGACTAATTAAGTTTGATTTCAGTTGTATCAATAAAATTTTGTATAAATGATTGCCTTTTAAAGAAAAAGCCATGATCTGCCTCCACTTCATTTTCAGGAAATGTAATATTCCTTATATGGCATTTTTGTAATTAGTTTATTGCAGATTCATGATATGTCATCCATTATCCTCCAAGCCTTTCCTCTTTGTCTCCTCCCCTTTTTCAGCCACTCATTTTTTTTCTCCAGCCCCACTTATCTTCTCATCGCCCCCCCAACCCCACCCCTCCAC
>NW_019525434.1:503374-505874 GCF_002814215.2 Seriola lalandi dorsalis
CCCCGCCCCCCCCGGTCACTCCTGTTGCTCGCCCTCGATTCAGCTGTCTGAAACCAGGGGTCTGGTTTCAACAGCTGGAAATGACGGTGGCCTTGTGTGAGTTGTGTTCTTGGATGGATGCATGCTTGAGTGAGTGAGCAAGTCAGTCAGTCTCTACATGTGTGTGCAGGAAAGATGAACGTGGCAAGTTGTTGTAGAGACGGTATAGGCTGTGGTTTCATTAACACTATCTGTATACCACATCAAGAGGGAGAAGTGGACCACAGCCTATTTTACCTCACCATAAGTCATCTTGAAATAGCCTCAGATGTTTGAAATAGCCACAGCATATTTACTGTAATTCAGCTTAATGCCACTTTTATGGAGCTAAAGCAACTGGATCATTAAAGCAGACAGATCTTTATCAGCTTCTCTGTCTCTTACTTTCACAGTCACTTTTAAAAGCTTAAAATGTATTAATTTGATTGTTTCCAAGCACATGAAACGGATGTTTATCAGTCTCCTAATGCTGACGCATCAGAATTTATTATACACAATGTTTGATTTAATGCTGTGCCAGTGGCTATAGAGTTACTGTAGAGTTATGCATTTACCCTTGGTTACATAAGCAGCATACGGTTTGACTGATAGAGCCGCTGCCAGGAAGGTCACACACTCCATTTTGTTACAAGTGCTCTTCACTGCACTTACTCACAGCATGAGTGACTACAAATCTGTGTAAATCAGCCATGCACTACCTGGTTAAAGGTGTCATGAATAAGTTGTAATGCTGAATACAAATTAGCAATCTGTGTATATATTCATCATGTTCAGGGACAGACTGCTGATAAAGGGACTGAATTAATGTCATATTATCACGTTATGAAGTTGTTATGGCGCGCGTGTTGCAACTGCTTAATTACAAATCCAGCACACACAGAGCAACATTAGCTTTAGGATTCGTCTGATATTTTGTCTTTTCTAGTCTATTTTGGTCTCTTAACTTATTTTGCTAAATGTTTGACTTGACTCAGAACAGTTGTGTACTTCATCTGTCTGCTGTTTGGTGCTGGGCAGCTAGCATACAGTGGGATAGTTGGAGCTTTCTGGGGAAAATCAGCTGCCTGCTGCTCAGACTCAAACCTGTCTATTGGAAATGTGTGGGCCATAACACCGAGGCCATTAGCTAATATAGGTGAAAAGCTCCATATAGTTGCAGCGTTGGTAGATAATTGAAATGATTCCTTTTGATCACATTACATTTAATTCAAAAATGGTTAGACAGAGGGTTTGGGTTAAGATAACCCTCCAGCAAATGAATGGGTGTAAGCACAAATCAAAGTCCTTAGCAGGTTTGTACCACATATTTTTGTGTGTTGTTCAGTGTGTGTGTGTGTGTGTGTGTGTGTGTGTGTGAGTGTGTGAGCATGAATGAATGCTGCTGGTTTATAACAGACAGACATGTCAGACACCCAGGGCGGCAGCTGAAAGCAAGCCCAGACTCATGAGGCGTCTGTCCTCTGCCCTGTGTCATAGGACCTTCCTGTGTAAATGTGTTGGTGGTAATGATGATGGTAATGATTGAAATAAGGAGCTAAATACTGCTCGAAGAGCTGAATAGAGCCATGACACTTAACTGACTTCTTACACAAGTTACACATTTGAAGGCCCGGCACAGCCACACAGGTGTTTTCAATTACCCCTGCTGATTACACCTCCAGTCAGGTTAAAGCTGGGTGGAGCTATGCTGGTGATGTTACGACCCTCTATGGACCTATAAGAATGAAAACAGGCTAAGTTGTCCCGCAACAAAAGGTGCAACAAAACTAAGAAGAGAGTGAGGGAGATTTCAATCAAGCGTAGTTCACACAAGCGCACACAGTCATACCAAGGAAACACCTGTATGGGTGAACCATGGGTGTGCAGAAGCAATACTGTCTTGTCCAGTCTCACACTATCTTAACAACAAGCATATGCCACATCAAATCAAATCATATAAAGGCTTTAAGTAGACGCTGCTCTGACTCCTAGTTCTTACAATTCTTAGATCCCGGACCTATAACGCCTCTGAAACAGTGTTAGTGCACTGTTTGTGTCCATGTGTTGGAGGTGGAGGGGTCTCCATGGGTGGTCGTGCATGTATTTGCGTTTCACGGAGCAGCGTGTGTGTCAGCTGCTAGTGGTGTCAGCTCTATTTTTAGCTTTCCCGTTTGAACTCAGTTGTCCAGTCACTTTCCCAGAGCATCATGGGACTGAAGACAGAGCCCGAAATTGTCAATAAAAGTAAGAAAAATGACGCTGCTTTTACTGACATGCTCAATAGGATAAACACAACTGCTGACAATTGAAGTCTAATATCGCACGAAAACAAGATTTGTCTTACATTGCTGGGCCACACAACCCAAACTATGCTAGCCTCTTTATAGTGGCTAAGAGAGAAGCCATTATTAAACGCATTGCCATGTTACTTCCACAGTCAAGAGTTGTTCACATTTCAAATGTCTAATGTTTTCCTTTCAAC
>NW_019525434.1:510874-554264 GCF_002814215.2 Seriola lalandi dorsalis
GCTATAATCAGAGGGGTTCCAATCAGAAGGGATCAATTAAGCTAACTGAAAGTGTTTGCACTTTCAGTCTGTGCATTCCCAGTTTCAATGCCAGACTGAGAGACAAATATTTACAATGACAGTAGAAATGATTTTAGGAGAAAAACAGTCTGCAGCCAAATGATCACATTTGTCAGGGCACTGGGAATGTCTGGTAAACAGGAACAAACACTGGAAATGTTTATTTATTAAAGGTTGCAGTCTAGCTTCCACATACAGTATTGGATCTGGGTGCACTGTGGTCTTACCCGGACTTGAAGGACGTCAACTGAAGAGACATTTTCGTTTCATCACCAAGTAGCTAAACATCAGGTCACCAGGGTTCAATGCTGTCAAACATGAAATTAAATTCAATGTAAGCTTGAAACACACACACACACAAAGACACACTCACACACATAAACATATACGTGTGAACACCTGCAAGCTGTTTGAGATTGCACGTTTTGTGCGCATACCTGCATGTTTATGAATAATAAATGAATGACGTGGATGAATGGGTGGAATATGAACGTGAACACTCTCGACCAGCTCCCGCTCTCATTTGGTGATGACGTACAGTAGCTGCAGGTGGATGTCTTGAAGCAGAGCCCCCCACCCCCATCCCCACCGCCCATCACCAGACTCGTTACGTTATTTCCGCAGCTGTGCTGTCGTGAGTAGATACTACGTCGCATGTTCCTCCACCCCCCTCACCCCCCCTCCATCCCCATGCCCCGCCTTTTCACTGTGAGGAATTAGTTCTTTCATCCATTTATTTATATTTTTTCCTTCACATGGGCTTTTTCGGGGGGGGTGGAGTGTGAGCTGTCGACACTGGCTGCAGCTCGTTTGAACAGTATGGGGGTTTAAAGGACTGGTGCAAGGGACCAAAACGAGACCAAAAAGAGACTCCGCATCTTTTTCTCTGCATCTCCTGCGCTGCGGTGAGGCTGGAGAGGATCATGCAACACCTCACACCATGGCGAGCTCTGCTCCTTCTAACCGCGCTGTGCCAACCAGGGAGCTCAGACAAATACGGTAAGCTGATGATGTTGATGATGCTACAGATGATGATGGCACGAGCCTTACCAGAAATCACTGTTACACCACCGTATTGTCCCCACAGGTTAATGTCGTGTCTAAGTAGCTAACGACTTTATGGTGATATCATCCTCCTGTCGGCTACTTTGTCCACTGTGGCACGGTGCTGTAATATTCCAGCTCAGAGTAAATTTAGGAATAACTGTATTCACGTGCCACATTAGAGGGCTATGAGTTGTTAAAAATGAACTGTATTTTGAAGAATATTGAGAATATTGAGAGAGATACAGTATGCGAGTAAATGTAGATGATGATAATGTAATGAGATTAAACAGAGATGGAGGATTCAAAGAGTGGAGGGGAAGAGACAACTAAGTCTAGGGAGTAAGGGATTAATGACCCATATCATCCCTCCCTCAAAACTCCTTATGCTATTATTGACATAATGTTATTGTTTGGAGTCCTTTTACTAAAACAGTCACCAAATCCAGATGTTGAGTATAAATCAATAACGCCCAGACCAGCCTGTGTACACAATACAAGATGAAAAGTAAACAGCAGACTCATGTAAACAATTCAAACATAAAATAAAACACAACAAGTCATTTTTTACGAATTTATATATGATACCAAACACTTAAGACTGATTTCAATAAACATGGCTGTTTTTAGACGGAGATATACTGTGGGGTGCAAATCTCTAATGAGCAAAAACAAAAGAAAAGGAAATAAATTCAGTTAAACAGGTTATTTTAAATGTGTTAGGTGATTCTTTAACTGTGTCACTCTAAGCAGTAGAAGTAGCAGTGACATTAGCAGCAGTAGCTGTAGTCTAACTATTATTGATAATGGCAGTTATAGCAGGCTCAGCAATAATTATCTTCTACTGATTATTGCTATAGATGGAGTGACTTGAATATGTATTTTAGTAGATTGATGCATTGAACTGGTATCATTTGTAATTGATGCAGTGATCCAACAAGTGAATTGTTACACCCGCATATTTTATTGAAAAAAAAAAACAAAAAGCCTGTCTGTCTGACGTGTGTAGGTGGAGATTTGTGAAGTAGGGAGTGAATTCAATGAGTAATTCAGACTGATACTGAGAAAGGCCAAACGCTATTCCCTCCTTCAGACGTAAACAAGTGAGCATGGTTTTGTTCGACTAGAAGGGCTGCCAACCCATCATTTTCCCTCCACCTCTATACATATCCAGTCATTTAATTTGTAATGTATATTTTAAATGTTTTCTCACTTTTAGCCTTTAAGTGCAATCACCCAAATGTGATTAATGAAACAGCTTAGAGGCAACTGGTTACAGCTGAGTCTAGAGCTATAATATGTATATGTGTATTTATCCAAAACGACTCTACTAATAAATTAGAATTAACATAAATTACTTGTGTTTCTTTACAATTTGCCATTAGAATCATCCTGAGAAAAAAAAAACACCCCTGAGAAAACCGAAGAAATAACAAAAGCACAAAAACAGGGAACAATGCAGACTACAATGAAAAGCCATTCTGCAAGCGCCAGTGATTTCAGCACCATGGAGAGAAACTAGTCACCACTGTTGCTTCCCTTTGTCCATTCATTCATTAATTCCTTTCACACATGCATCCATCCATCTGCTCATTTGATTAGACGTCCATCCATATGTGCGACTGTCCATCTTCACACTCTCAGCATGATGTTCGTGTGTGAGTTGACGTTTCTGCAGCCAGTTATTTCCCTAAAGGACTGATGCCCTGTTGCTATGACAAATTGTAATATTTCCTTGTCAAAGTCTGTTCTCATTGGAGCCTTTGTGTTTTACCATGCTAGCGTACACATTTTGAATACTGATAACTGAAGCTTCAGTGATGTCCCTCACTTGTAAATTGCTTTGGTTAAAAGCGTCTGCCAAATGAATAAATATAAATGTAATAATTATTCAATGATGATAATAAGACAATTCACATAGGTCAACACACATACTTGTAAGGGTAACATCCTCCTCAGTGTTGCATTTAACAAACCACAATGTACAGTCATTTGCAATCATATCCAAATAAACTGAAATAAATTTGTTGAAGTGGCTTTGTGACCTGGTTCTTTGTCAATCGTCTGACCAACACGACAAGAGATCCTTTCCTGGACCATCAGTCACTGTCTGATGACTACTACTCTGTGAGCTGCAACGGTGCAATTACTCAGAATCGTCTTGGCTGTGTAACAATACAATAATATCTGTGTGTGTGTATGTGTCTGTGTGTGTGTGTGTTTCTTCCAAAGGTTGTGTGAAGGTTCACACACAACCCTCCACAGATCGGTGAGGGCCGGTCTCTTGGATGGTGTGTATGTTGATATCCACCCAGATAGTAAATGCTTTTACGGAGGTATTCACTTTTTGTGAGTGTGTGAAAAAAGGAAGAGAGTAAGATTTTACATGTATTAAAAGTTCTCCCTTATGCACATTAAAACCCACATATAGTGTCAGGTTTCAGACTTAAAAGTTTTGGAGGGAATCAGACAAATACAAGATGTTGTGTACTGTGTGTACACTGTGTGTGTGTGTGTGTGTGTGTGTGTGTGTGTGTGTGTGTGTGTGTGTTTGTGTGTGTTTCTCCTCAAAGAAAGAAGAGGTGAGTCACAGAAAATGCTGTTAGGTACTGCGTCACTTCATTTAAAGGCAGAGAAAGTAGTTCTCAGTCTTTGTTCTCTATCCAAGTTTGTGTTCGGGTCAATCCACAATTCAGAAAACCAGCTAGTCACCCGCCATATAATTGGGGATATGTCCAATCGGTCTATTTTTTGCTCACATACACTCACACACAGATTTTATACCACTTATTTGAAATGTATTTGCTTTTTGTCTGTTACATGCTCACATGGCCTCTTGAAATTAGGAGCAAAAAGAGACGAGATGTGACATGAGAAAGAAAGAGGGACAGCCAGACAGAGCTTTCCATTCATATTCTGCTGTGTTAGGTTCCTATCTATCGCTAACCACCTGCTCCTTCCCACATTGCCATACTCTCCAGGGTCTTACTCACCAACCTAAAATAAGAAGTAGTGCAGCAGAAATAGACATATAATTTGATATATAATAAAAATATATAATTAAAAGAACAAACGACAACATTGTTTTTGTGTCCCCTATCATAAACTGATTATGAACGATTTCACTTGGGGTGAGAGACTTTTAAAATATCTCTGTCTCATAATATAAAAGTCTTATGATGATGGTAATTGCATTAGAATGTAATATAAAAGACAGGGTGAAGGTTGTGGGTGCTTGGTTGTTGGTGGGTTGGGTGTTTTGGTTACCACCATGAAATACATTTGAATCTAATTATAATGAATAAGCCAGGGTCAAGCTCACTTTGTTTTGTTCTCATTTCAGCCCTCTAAATGTGAGTTAAAGAAGTCGTTGCCATGGAAATGGCTGTAAAACATCTTCCCCCGACTACCTGCTAACAATCTATTTGTCTCTCTCCCTCAGGTTGCCTGTTTGAGAGAAAACTGTGCACAAGGGATCAGTTCTGCTCAGATGGTGAGTACAACACAGACACACACAGACACAGAAACGCACACACACACACACACACACACACACACACACACACACACACACACACACACACATACACACACACACACACACACAAACACATACATACATAATCAAACATAATCTCTTTTTTGAACTTGAACATTAAACTTTCAAGACAGACTACTTTCTTAATCATTTCTGTTCCTCTACAGCATGTTCAATTATTAACCCTGCAGCTGGACACACACACACACATTATGTCACTGGAAGCATGCTGGCACAAAGACTGCGTATAAAAATATACAAACACAAGTCAAGGATTTTTCCTCTCTCACGGCCCCATGTGTCTATCTCGCTCTGTCACCTGCCCTTCTCCCTTCTCTCATCTTTATCTAAGCCCCTCCCCCGCTCCACTGTCTCCATGGCAACACTGACATCACGGTGAGGTCGACACCCCCACAGTTGTTGTGCTAATACAGTGATGAGTCACTGACACACACTTACGCATTTCTCTGTGGAAACTGCACTTACGCACACACACAGCCACTGGACAGAATACAAAATGGATCGGCGTACTTAGAGCTCATGTGCAGATACAGGGCCAGATTTATGCACATCTGTGTGTCTGAGGGCAGAGCGAGAGGAAAATATCCATAACGGCTACTCAAAGATTTTTAGTGTGATTGGTTGTAATGAGCTGTCTGTCTCTCCGGTTCTGTGTCTCTTCCAGAACCCGCAAAATAAGCTGTGATCTGTTTGTTAGACACAAATGTTTTAGCTTGTAGGGGGAAAAAAAGAAAGTGCAGTTCTTACAGTGACTAACACTTTATAAGGAATACACAGCGATGGTGTTGAGTTTAGATCAAGAGGTCAAGAGGGTGTCTGACTGCATGAGCAGAAAACAGTAAGAGTAAAGTCAACAGAAAACATTCAGACTCTTCTGAGTCTTCATGAACTGAACTGAAGCCGTGTGTAATAAATCCTGCTTGTGTTCAGTGTCATGTCCGCTTGACCCAACAATCGTACTCTACAATGCATCACCTACATTTTGAGTCTGTAAATATATGATTTTATTTGTTGGTTGGTATGTTTGATATCCGAAACATCAAAGACGTTATGAAGTTATGAAGTGTTGTAATTCTGTACTGCTAAATTATAAAATTTTTTAAAAAAGAATAAAACTATGACGATAGTTGAAAGTTGTCCTGTTGTTGCTCCTCTCATACATGTGGCTATGCTACATTGTAAATGAATTACTGTTTTAGTTAATGTTTTGTTTCCTTTTGTGTATATTTGCAAATGCAAATTGAACAGTATGTACTGTGATAAACTTTTTCAGAAATGAGAAGCTATTATCGGTATTAATCCTTCGGTTTCATTACTCCACCTTTTTTTTTTTTTGTTGCAGCGGGCTTGTTTGCTGTTCTACTGGGAGTTGAATGGGAGGATCAATACCAACTTCATGTCTCTGTGCTTTAAGAGATGTGGAGACTGATCCAATACATAGGTCAGCTAGCCTCCACTAAAACCAGAAGGATTACCCCTTCTAGCTTAACTTAAACATGAAAGCACCACATAATCAGCGACTGTGAATTTTCAAACTGAACAGAACAATATCTTTTGAATTGGCAAAGTAACGTGTAATATCTGCTTCTACCCAACACTAATGATGACAGATATAGCAGCTTATTTTATGGTGTCCTCTATAGTACCAAGGCAGTGGTGCATTTACAATTGGTCTCTAATGATGTCGGCACAGCACAGTCTTCTCTCTCTTTGCAGCAAATCACCTTTTTTTTTTTCCTGCGAGCCCTCCGCTCGTGATAGGGAACATTGATTGTGTCATGTGTGCCTCGGTGTGCTGTATGGACAATACAGCATGTTTTAGATGTTGTTTATTTGTGTCTGTCTGTGGCAGGATGTGTGACTGGCCCTTATAGAATTGGGTGTGCACAGGGCAGTCACTGTCTGCAGTCTCCATACGTTTGATAGTAGAGTAGTTGGGTGTGCAGTGTGTGTGTGTGTGTGTGTGTGTGTTTTTGAGGGAAAGGAAAGTCAGAGGTGCAGGTTTTGTTGTGTTGTGTTTTGCTCGTAATATTGTGTAGGAGTCTATCAGGCTTTAATGGTTTGACTGCGTCCTCTACCAGCTTCATAGTGCTAGAACAGATTGCATAAGGTCATGCTTATGTTGTTGCAGGCATCTTCTCTCTAGGACTATACAGGTTGTCACAGTCTGTGGCATGTGGTAACCAGAACAAGGTCATACATTGTCACCTGAGGTCTGTCCACACAGGTGTAACACCCTGACCTTGTCACCCTGTTGCTCCTTGAGTGTGGGGCTGAAGACTACACGTTTGAAATATTTGTTTGAAATCTGTTGGTGTGGAGTTATAAAAAAAAATGAGCTCACCAGACCTCTGTATCCTGCTACTCAACTCTACTTGAGGCTAGAGGCTACATTAGCCGCTTCTACAATAAGTCTTCCAAATCTAGTACTAAACTGTTGGCAGTCGAGTTGCATTGTGGGTAGGTAGGTGCCATGTTTTGACAAGGAAGAAGAACAGATGGAATAAAATTGATGCCGTTTCTGGCTTTGCAGCATCGACTTAGATCTTTTTTTAAACTATCCATTTTGAATGAAGCACTGAGTGCAATGCTAAGTGCAGCTTTTTTAAAGCCAAGACATGAATTACAGCAGACCCTTATTCTAAATAAAGTTTTAATGTTTGGGTTGTTGTTGTTGTGGTATCAATGGAAATCAATTAGAAGAGATAATAAAGATTGTCAAAAACACAGCTACCAAACAATTCTGGAGTAATTTATTTGGAGCATTTTAAATCATGTAATTTGAGCCAAACATCGCATTTCTTCTCCATTTAACAGATTCCTCGTTCCAACATTGAATACTATGTTCCCTGCAAAAAAAGATTTCCACAGAAATAACTCAAGCTCCAGAAATAGTCCCAATCCAATAAAACCATGCGGTTTTCTGTTTTCTCTCCATTCATCATCTATTCCTCCTCATGTCCCTTGTGTCTTTGCTATCACCACCAGCGGCTATTGTATTTCCCCAGTGCAATACACTGCCAGGGAACAATATCTTATCAGTATCAGTATCAGTATCAGTATCAGTATCATATCATCAGCATCAAATTTGTATGTGATTAGGCATCTCAAGTTAGTGTTGTGTTACTGGTCAGACACAAGACATTTAGCTTGCTGCGCACCTACCCACCCAGAGGGAGTTACCTATGGAAAACGTAAATAATATATAAACATGGTTCTCTACTTATTCTTCAATACATCAAGTTGCAAAAACTAAACTGCACTGCTTAATGTAAAATTTGTTTCTATAAAAACACAATAATCCTCTTTCATCTGTTCAGTATAACAATTCACTATCTGGCTGTGGCTGGTTGGGTTGGTTGAGATTTATCTGGTGTAGTGAAAGACTGTGGTGACTCATCATTGCGCCACATAATACATACTCTGCACTGCTTCATTTCTATTCCTTTCACCTAGCAGTCTGACAATCTTTCTTCAACTTAACTCTCTGAGCTCAGGGAAGAAATCCCAGTCTTGTAGATGAGATTTGGCTTTTCACACTGTAATAAAGTTAGAAATTTCAATTTGAAATTCAATTGAATCTAAACTCACTAGAATAACTAGAATTTTGCAGTAGGTGGCTTCCTTCCTGAATTTGTTTTTATCTGATGCAGGTGCAGCAGAGCACGGAGTGGATCAGCAGCTTTTCAGTATGAACAGCTTAATCCCTTGGTTCCAGCCAGTTTTCACTGTGGTTCATGTCTGAACTAATTATTAGATTATAATCATTAACTTATGATTTAGAGTGGGTGACCACCTCCATACCACAATGCAATTCAACAGATGTACAGTAAAGTAGAGAACTGGAACATATCTTCATGTGCTGCGGATGTTCAAAAAATCGATTCATGTATGATCATGAAAAAAGAGCACGTCACAGAAAATGATTCTGCGTAAATGCTGTTATTGTTCCTGTTGCCATGAGGCTGCCTGAGGGCTAGCAACTCTCAAAAGGAAACTGTTTTAAATTTTCAAGAGCCCACACACTGACAGTGGCATAACCTTGTGAAAGGACTGTGACAAGCAGTATAAAGTGTTTGGAGTGAACTTCAAAACTATGACTCACTGCTCTTGGCTCGTGTGGCGTGGGCTATCAGAGGAATTACAGGTTATTCCAAGAATGATGTACCTCAAGGGAAGGATCCCTGAGCCATATGCGTTAGAAACGTATATGGTTTCAGTTAAATTACAGTTTAATATCCACACTGTTAAATACTGATATGTATTTGCTGTTGTGCGCTGCATCTCCTAAGAGCCTTTATCACAGCAGACATTTTAGATTGGAAAAGCACAGATGGTACTCATGACATTAATAAGGTTCATTTTCAAATGTCCCAGTAAGTCATGACAATGACAGGGAGACAGCATGCACAAAAACCAGGGCCCTGAAACTGCAGCAACTAAGTCAAATTAAACCCTCATTCATTTTCATGTTTCATACCTGTACTTTTCTCCCTGTGATATGTTAAAATGTCTTTCATGAAAAAGACCTATTGTATCGCATGTGTCCATAAATTATTTTTGCGTGTGTGTTTATTCCAGATGGGCTGTTTGGTCAGTGTCTAAGCTCTAAGCAGGACCAGGTCCAGTACCAGGTGTCAGTTCCTGTTCTGAAGAGGATGCAGGAAGTCCTCAAACAGCTTATGCTACAAGGTAAGATCGAACATGAAAATCATTTACAAACCTTAAACTTGTTAAAGTGAATGCCCCATTGTAGGTGTGATGAAAACACTAAGTCAAAGGTTTAGACAGTGAAGTTGTGTGTAATTTCTTGTGAGTCTCTTTCATGTATCATTTACGCTGGTCTCATAATGAACTTTAATTATGAATTCTATTTGCTTTCTAAAATCAAAATGTCAGTCAGGTGTTAGTCTGTGTCAGAAAGTCAATACAAAATGCTGTAAAATATTTTTAAACAAGACTAAATGCCATGCTAAGTGCTCTGTGAGGCTTTACTTACCGGCTAGGCAGTTCCTTGAGCTAAATGCCAATGTCAGCAAGCTAACATGCTGATGTTAAGTTGGTTCACTATCTTGGTTTAGCATGCTAGAATTTGCTAATTTAACACAAAAACACAAAGTGCAGGTGGTAATGATAAATCATAAACCAAAGTACTGTATTGTCATGGTGAAGTTCATTTGGTTCATGTTAACTAGTATCCATTGTTCTGACATGAAGTCTGAAATCCATAGATCCTTTATCAATACAGGCAGTAATCCATGAGTCATGCAGGTACTTGAACACAACTCCTATTAGAATTTGTATAGATTTTCTCTGTCTGTCTCTCTCTCTCCCTCACACACACATCAGTCTTGCACTTTCACTGTCTGCCTCTGTGGCTTTCTTTAATCTCTCTCTCTCTCTGTGCATGTGTGTGTGTGTGTGTATGTGTGTGTGTGTGTGTGCAGGGCTTTCATGGCAAGATGATATCACCCAGTATATTTTATCAAAGGAGCTGAAAAGAGTTCCCCATACCACCCATCCCCCAAAGCCAAACTTCTCCTCCTCCTCTTCTCATCCACCTCAGTAAGTGCTATCCAGTTACCACCTTTTATTTCACTCTATTTTCAACCCCTCTATATCCATCCTAATCGTGTCTCTGTTTCTTTCCTGGTTTCTAGGTCTAAACAGCACATCCCCCATCACCACAGTTCTAAGTCAGGGTCCACACCTTCTGCTGGCAACTATGTGGACTACATGATCGTTGAGCCTCCTCAGTCCCAGCTGCGCATGCAGACAGCATCCATGGACCCATACACATATCACCAGGTATACAAACACACATGACTGCACAACAGCAGGTGCGTCTCTGCTGCACAGGTGTGGTTATGCCAGGCAAAAATCCAAACTCATTCAATTCAATCAAAACTCAAAATAGCACATCACAGTCTAGTTCTTAGATGACAGTGTTATACATCTCCCAATCACAGCATAGGTACCAAGATGAAGTAGAAAGATCTCTCTTAGGGGCAGGAGGCAGCTATGCCCGCCCCTCTTCAAGGTCCCAGGCCAATCAGAGAGAGCGAGAACGTGACAGGCAGCTGCTACAGGAAGCCTTGTCTCTCTACCTGGCATCTGCACAGCCCTCATATCGCCACAGAGGAGCTGCTTCCATGGCTCCTGCAGGTAAAATATTTTTCAAATTTCCTAAATAAAACACTGAAGAAAGAAGCTACTCTGGAATGTCGGCACATTATACAATACATTATAACTAAATAATACTCTTCACCTCTACCATCATAACCCATTATACTATGAGCAGGTCTACCTTACTACGATGACTTGGAACTGGACATACCAATAGACTATGTGGAAGGCTACAACCTAGAGGAGAGACTTGGTACTGCAGGCAGACAGCAAATGCTGCAGAACAAGAAGGTTCCTCAGGACTACAGCACTCTGTCTGGAAACAATGGTGAGGAAAAGGAACTTAAACTAACTTATACTTAATAAGAAAAATGCAAGATTAGAGCTAATTGTGTTATCTTGTGTTAGACGGCTTGCTCCAGAGGATGTCAGGAGTCTTGCAGAGGTACGGAGTTGACCCCAGAGAGCTCAGTCAAGAGCAGCTCTACAAGCTAGCCCTAATACTGCAGCTGCTGCAGGCCCAAGACAAAACAGGTACAGTCCCCAGATGGTAAGAATGGAAAAAAAAATCAATCAGACTAAAACTGATGTGTGTTTTACTGTAGTATTTGTCTAAAACCAGTAGTTTGTCTCTGTCAACACAGATCCTATTGAGAAAGACGTTATCACCCTCAAGGAGGTACAGTATCTCAGCATCTGTTATTATCAGTGGTTACAAATTGTAATCCTGCACTTTTATCACCAACATGTCCTCTATCACCCCCCACCCCATAGATGCAGCTGTTAAAAACAGACAGTGTGTCAAATAAGCCGCAGAAACCTGTTCCTGTTCCCGGTCCACCTGATGCCCCTCTTGCCCCCTCCTCTGCATCAATCCCAGCTACACCTGCGGCCAAGAGCTCCAGCCCTCCCCCCTCTGCCACCCAGCCTCCTCAGGCCGCTCCTGCGGAAGCTGGACAAGGCCTGAAGGAGCAGGGACCACCACTGGTTGAGGGAATGGGAGCTAAGGAGGAGTATGGATACATTGTCACCAACCAGAGGTCTGCACTCGAGCAAATTGAGCAGTCAATTCATCCGTTTGTTGTACACTGCTTAAACTTGTGTTGGAAGGCTGTCATAAAACATGGCATTGACATGGAGGATGATGATGTGTTTCTTTCTTCCCAGTCCTCTGGGTCTGTATGATGGAGTGAAGCTGTTGGAACTACTGGCTGATAAGATACACCTGACAACCAGCAGCTTCATCAACATCAGGTAAGACCACTATTATATGTGTCAGTGTTTGAGAGACTTGTGAATTTTGCTATTTTACACCCAGCACTAAACAAATTTTTCCCCTGTGTGTGTGTGTGTGTGTGCGCACGTGTATGTGTGTGTGTGTGTGTGTGTGTGTGTGTGTGTGTGTGTTTCCAGTGTGGTTGGTCCTGCGCTGACATTCCGTATCCGCCAGAATGAACACAACATGACGGCTGCAGAGGTGGCTGCTAAAGCTGGTGAGACTCAAAACACACACACACACACTCACACCTATCTACCCACACATACACGCAAGCATGAAGTGAACAATACAGTATGTGGGCACATTATCCTGTCACGTCCTCAGATTCCATATCACCAAAGCTTTGTTGTCTCACATCCAATAACAAAATCTTTGTTGTTTTTTCAACCCTGCAGTATCTGAAAAAAACTTCCTGGAGTCTCAGACTGGCCTGAAGATTGTACAGACTGGCGTGGGAGAGGTACTTGCTACACACACACACACACACACACACACACATACACACACACACACACACACATGGACACACACACGGACACGCTTAGCCTACACAGCCTCTGTGGAAAATTTCCCCTTGCTCCTATCAGTAGCATATGGAGCAGTTGTCAAGGCAACAGAGATATTATCACTGCTCTGTATTCTTTACCATTTCCACTTTAATCATTCATCCATGGGCTTGAGCCTGACACATTAACAGACTTGCCGGTGTCAAATGAGACTGCTGACACTCTTGCTTTCACATTGTAGTCATCACATACCGGTTGGTAACTTTTCTGAAAATGGGGGGAAAAAAAATCTTCTAAGATAAATTGTATTCCAAGCACAAGCACTCTGATGTTAGAGAGCCGTACTGTACGGTGCAGCACAGACAAAGGCGGCACAGCTGTCTCACCTATAAAGCCGGTTTTCCTATGCATGCAAACCCCTGTGAGTGTGTGCCACCTGGAGGGCAAGTGGCCTGAACAAATCAGCAAGGCGACACTTCGTGACAACCAGCATTTCACTTGTTGCCATGGCGTTTCATCTTCTACACCTCCCCCCTCTACTCCGGCTTCCTGATCCAAGGTGCTATGGCAACAGTTACAGGTGTCATTAACCTCATTATTCCCTCTTATTCAAACAAACAGCCTGATTCCAGGCCTCTGACTCATCAGCGGCATCTCACATCTTGTGTGTAATGGATTAATAACAAAAAGCCCATTTAGAATGAGTATTAGGGTAACACACACAACAGTTGGAATAATTTATTGAAATGCAATGCAATTTAATTTCCTGCCAATACATTAATGCCGTATGTGTGTGTGGTGCTGATGTAATGGGATGGCAGAATGTTTTAAATCACTAAATAGTGAAGTCTTCTCATTAGTGTTGTCAGTTATGATGAATTTATTTAGAAATGCATTTTTAGATTCATTTGATTATTTTAAAAATAAAAAAAATGGTTGCATAATTGAAATTAAAAAATTATATAAGGAAAAAATCACTTCTTCCACAGATACTGACATAAGTACAGTTTGATTGACACAGGGTTTTCACATCAAAAGTGCACATAGAAAAAATACAAATATGAATAAGAAGCCCAGAAAAGGTCACATGCATGTAAACGGCGGTGATGTAGGAAGACTGAGTGAAAGCACAGTTCTTTGCCATACAAAAGCACCATAAAAAAAAAAAACAACAACATAAAGGACAACAGCAACCACACAACATTACTGCCATTCAATTAACAAGAATATATCATCTTTAACATCACTATTTCTGATTTATAAGTTGCTGAGTTCGTTCAATCATCCCAATTTATCGAGGAAGTTGTTTTCAAATTCTGTGGTTTTTAGTGATATATTAAAAAGCAAAAGCCAATGCTAATTTCTTATGCTATTTAACATACATATACAGTAAGTATTGTGCTTTGGGAAAAATAAAAATAAAATAAATGTAAAATAAAAATAAATAAAAGTCCTTTTAAAAATGACAGTCCCTATTTTCTGTTTGGGTCTTTTGTTGTTATAGGACAGATCAAAATCCAGTTTAGTTGAAGCTCTTGATTTGTTCTATTTTAGAATGAATTTATTCTTTCAAGGCTGGTTATTTTGTTTACCTCCTTTTTCTGTGGCGTGAACAGGACTGTGGCGATTCAGTCTCTGTATGTATGCGCATGAGGAAAAACATGACTGAACAAAAGCTGTTTATTTGTATTGGGCTTGCAAAAGGTGGAATGACACGGTGGAACAGACTAAAACTTAAATCATCATTGTGTGGCACATCTTGTGCAGTGGTTCACTGACCTCCACCAACCTGTGCTGTCTTCCTGGATCATACCACTTTGCCCTTCTCCAGACCTCTGTCTTTAAAACTCAACATCAGCTGCTCATTGAGCACACCTCGCTGTCATGTGCAGTCGCAGAGAAACAAATCTCTTGTTCAGTTGAAATGAATGACCATTGAATTCCAGTGGCAATCTGTTTTCTTTGTCTTCCTTCCAACCTCCCCATGTCTTGTTCACCACTCTTTATTATCGTCTTTTTCCCAGAGGACTGATGCACGGGGTCTCCCTCAGGTAACCAGGGTTTCCCAGGGCTCCAGTGGGACGGTTATCACCCTTGTTTCCATGGCGGTCGTGGGAGGTGTGCTGGTATTGGCCATGGCTGTAGCTTGTCTCAGACACTATGCTCAGCAAGTGGCCAATGGCAAGCTTGGCCTTGGGCCAGAGGGAGGAGCAGAGACACACTTTGACTACCAGGTATGGCAACATAAAGATAGTCAGAACTAATGAAAAGACATTTTATGTTTGTATTTTAAACTATTTAAGAATCCAATGTCATTTCATACATTTAATGATCCTCTTCTGTACTGGTTGCTAAGCTTCCTAGATGTTTTCTACCTGGTTGTGAAAGTTGTAAAACACTAAACACATAAAAACCAGAGCATGGACAGTGAAAATTGCAATATATTTCTGAATATCTGGTAGATCGCATATTATGCTTCGGATTTAAATTACAGGCAACAAGCAAAATAGTGAAATGATGGAAAATATATCACTTGTCATTTTATTTTTTATCATCAAGTCATCAATTTTTAAATGAATATTTTATTTTAACTTTTTATTATAAAAAAGTAGGATTTTTCTAATCATTTCTCATTGATTGGTTTTCTGTGAAACACAAAATGATAACTGATTATTCAGTTAATCAATGTTGACGGTGATGCTTAGTAGCAGCTCTATTTCTGATGAAAAGATTCCCTCCCTACTGTCTGTTCAGGAGCTATGTCGGCAGCACATGGCGTCCAAATCCTCCCTATGCCGCCAGGACTGTGTGGGCGGGGTGAGCAGCAGCATGGCGGGGTCTGCCATAGCCACGGGTGCTGGTGGTCGACGGGGTACAGACACATCTCGCGTCAGCAGCGTTTCCTCCCAGTTCAGTGATGGTCCCCAGCACAGCCCATCCTCCACCCACAGCTCTACCCCGTCCTGGAGCGAAGAGCCAGCCCAGTCTAATATGGACATCTCTACTGGTCACATGATACTGGTGAGTGAATCAGTGTGGATTCTCCTGCTGTAAAAATCTTCCTTGTTGATTATGAGAAGTTGTTAATGTCGTGCATGCTGCTCCCCCCACAGGCGTATATGGAGGATCACCTGCGCAACAAGGACCGCCTTCAGAAGGAGTGGGAGGCTTTGTGCTCGTACCAGGCTGAACCCAGTTCAGTAGCTGCGGCTCAAGTCCCGAGCAACATGGACAAAAACAGAAACGCTGAATCCCTCCCCTGTTAGTTGATCAACGTGTCACTCTCTCTGATCACTTCTGTCATCTGTCATTATGTCATGCATCTGTCAGCTGTCAGTCACCGCATTATATCTCGTATCCAAACATGTACAGCATCGTGCTACTTTCATGCATTTCCATTGAACTGCATAGTAAGAGCCAAGGGGATTATTATTTATTATATTATTATTTTTATCCTAAACATAATTTAAGCAGCAGCCACTCACTCAATCATTATATCATTAGCCGTCTAATCCTTACTTAACACCTGATTTCTTCTCCAGATGATCACACTCGGGTGAAGCTGAAGACTGACCTGAACCCCAATAAACAAGATTACATCAACGCTAGCATCATTGTAAGACCTTTAAACATTAGTGGTTTGCTACATGGTGAATTATCATCTAATCCAATATGAAGATTTAAATAATAAGCCATTCTTTGATGAGTTTCACATCTAATACACCACAAACACTTAACAGACCCTGCTTTCTTTTTTTTCTTCTAACCAACAGTGTGATCATGACCCTCGCCAACCAGCGTACATCGCCACACAGGGACCTATGTCCCACACTGTCGCTGATTTCTGGCAGGTCAGTGCAGTTTTTCCTCCACTTTCCTTTTCCTGCCTTGTTTTCACACTTCTTCCCTATCTGCTGGATTTCCTTTCTATTCTGTAATAGACAGATAAATAGAAATAACAAAAGGATGCAGGCCATTGGGCCATTCAGTCTGCCAGCTGCCACAGACTTACTGAAATGTGACAGCTGAATGTATGTGTGTGTATGTGCCTGTATCATTGTGTCTGCATCTATATCCACATGTGTCTGTGCGTGTGTGTGTGTGTGTGTGTGTGTCCCAGATGGTGTGGGAGAACGGCTGCACGGTGATAGTGATGATGTCAGCCCTGGTGGAAGATGGAGAGAAGCAGTGCGAGCGATACTGGCCCGACGAGGGCTCATCACTCTACCACATTTATGAGGTTAATTTCATGTTTTGACTCATAACTGTTCATTTCGTATATGGCACAAAACATCAAGTGTAATGCTTGCCTGCATTAGCCCTGTTGTCGTAACACTTTTGTTCAAAGGACACATATGTGTACAAAAAAGGAAGAGGGCCCTATGAAAACAAATAAATACACTTTCAAGGTCTGAGATTAATCTCATAATTTTTAAGACAAAGTCAGAACTCTGAGATTTAATTCACGCTATTAGGATTAATCATAATTCTGAGGAACATCTCGAGGAACAGGAGGGCCACATGATCATTTGACCCAGTTTTTTTTTTTTTTTTTCTCTGCAAAACGTCAAGGCCATTGTGCATTTGCGTTAGCGAGCGTCACAGCCACAGTAGCATGAGAGTTGGTGGGAAGAGCAGCTCCATTGCAGCACGTTTTTAAATGGGGACCACCTCACCATCAACTGCTTGAGGTGTAGGTACTGAGAAATTTAAAAAGAAAATGTGCAGAAGGGAAAACTTCATCAGCACGAAGCATATCAAGCATACAGTGTCGCTGCATGGTGGAATGAGGAAACATGAATCTCTTTGCATAAAAACAATAAATTCTAACGTCAACCAGTGATAGTTTGTCTCCCCCTGGTGGCAGCTACTTACAGATTTGTTCCCTCTCATCTAATGACAACATTTTCCATGTTTTCTAAGGAATATGTGTTACAAAAATGAAAAAAAAAAAGGGTAATGGGTGTTATTTTGTATCTTGTCATCCACTAACTGTAGGTGAAGCTGTGCACTTGTCTATAAAGATTGACTGCTTTTGGTTAATATGAATTTCTTGTTTGCCTGACAAAGAAGATTTTGAGGAATTTGCTAAATTCAGTGGATGGAATTCTTTCCTAAATAAGAAAGTCACTTTTTTTTTGTCTACACTATATCCTCATCTTTTCTGTCTACACCACCCTCCTCTCTTTACCAGGTGAACCTGGTGTCAGAGCACATCTGGTGTAAGGACTTCCTGGTGCGTAGCTTCTACCTGAAGAACGTCCAGACACAGGAGACCAGAACCTTGACGCAGTTTCATCTGCTGAGCTGGCCGGCTGACGGCATCCCCACCTCCACACGACCACTGCTCGACTTCCGCAGGTAAGAGACTACACAGCTGCACAAACACACACGCGCACACACACACAAACGCACACAGACCATCCCCACATGTGCTCTTGAGTTCAGCCGCAAAATTCAGTTATCAGTAAACACAAAGTAGATTAAACAGGTAGTCAGGATGCAGTGGGTGAGTCAGTGGTCACATGAGTGGGTTTGAATCTGCCTGATTATCTTCATCACTTCCATCTCTTTTCCTTGTTTCCCATCTTCCCTGAAATTTCGCTCTGTGTATAATCAAATAAGGCATCCATGCTATTCATTTCATGCCTTATCCATCATCTCAGTGCTCTTTCTCTCTCTCTCTCTCTCTCTCTCTCTCTCTCTCTCTCTCTCGCTCTCCCTCTCTCCCTCTCTCTCTCCCTCTCTCCTGGTGTGCAGGTTGATAGGTTTGTATTTTAACATCTCCCAGTGTCATTTTTGTGGTTTGCAGCTAGTACTCTGGCTCCAGTTGCATAGTCACAAAAATGAGCATTGGCAGGTGTGACTGGCTACTGCAAGAGGGACAGTGAATCTGTGGCTTTCTCCTCACTTGTTCTTTCCTGTTTTCCCATCTCACTGTCCTTCACAGCCTCTTGCAGTTTTCATTTTTTTCTGTCCTGACAGTCTTTCCCTCATTCCTAATCTCATTGTTTTCATCTGACAGTTTCATACGTCTTCCCATTCCACCTTCTTCCTACTCGGTCGCGTACTGCTTTCATCTCATTGCCTTTAATTTACCCACGACCCAAATTACATGGAGACCTTTTATCCTTTACTGTGTGCATTTAGTCGTGCTTTCTTTCTTCTACTTTCCCTTGTTCCCTTGCTTTCCAGGAAGGTGAATAAATGCTACAGAGGTCGTTCCTGCCCAATCATCGTTCATTGCAGGTAAAAAAAAAAAAAGAAAAGATTCTGATGGGCCACAGAAACACCAGAATTTTGCAGAAACATACAACATGTATGTGGTTTGAGCGGTTTCAGGTAAAACAATTTGGAAGATGCTTTGACAGTTTCCTCATGTGTCTCTATCACTCCCACAGTGATGGCACTAGCAGGACTGGCACGTACATCCTCATTGACATGGTGCTGAACCGCATGGCCAAAGGTGAGCCGTACATTCAAACACACACACTTTACAGATGTATACACGGGATATGATTCGACACCTAAACGTTTTGATATGGAGCTCATAGATTATCCAAGATGAGCAAAGTGGTCCTGTGGTAGGTAGCTTAGACGGGAAAGTTAGCTGGAAAATGTGACATCACATGATATTTTGTTTGTTTTTAACTTTTTAAAGATCACAGAGCTGAAGAAAGTCTTTCAAAACCTCTCTTAGAAAATCCATTTGGTAACAGATGGAAACTCAGATGTTTTATTTACCGTTTTTACAGGTTGAGTGGATTTAGAGTGAAGGGTGTTTATCTTCTGTAGCACCAAAGTAGTTGTAGGAAACCTCAAAAACCATAGCAGTGATGCTTTTACTGTCCCTGCTGTTGTCATTAGGAGTGAAGGAGATTGACATCGCAGCCGCACTGGAGCACATCAGAGACCAGAGGCCTGGCTTGGTCCGCACCAAGGTACTGATAATCTGTCTGTGTGTGTGTGTTTTCAGTATTTCCTGTCTTCCTCTGTCCCATGTTTAACCATCCCTCTCTCAAATTTTTTTCTCCCCTCCCTGCTCCCTCCCCACTCAGGACCAGTTTGAGTTTGCGCTAACAGCAGTAGCAGAGGAGGTGAATGCCATCTTGAAAGCCCTGCCACAGTGAGCAACAGCCGGGGACACACTGAGGACATGCAGACAAAAGAAAAAAAGAAATACACGCTCCAAAAGGACACGCTTCATGGAACCCAGTCATGTATGTCTGGCCATCACTGTAAATAAGAATTTGCTCTACCACACTTGTTGTCAGCATGCAGTATTTTACCATCTGCCAATTCTCCAGGTTTTTGCAACATTTGGAACCTAATTTTGTGAAACGTGCATTAAATGATGAGGATGTAAATATGAACAGAGGATAATTTTTTTCACCACTGTGGCACAAATTTGAGTCTTTGCTCTCTGGAATTTCTACCTAATTAGACAACAACGAGGCCATTAGATGTGAACTGCAAAGAGCCAGGATGTGCATATACTGTGCTGGTGTGAATCCAGAACCTCTGGATTAACCTTTGCCTGATTACAGAGAAGGGAGCCATTTGTTGTGTGGTCCTACGGTCAGAGAGGATACATTAGTGTAACATTGTTTACCATGTGATTCCATCTTTGCCTCATCAACCATTTTACTGGATATGATGACACGATTACCTCAAATTATTGCTTAACAGATGATTTACCACCAACACTGGTCTGTTTTGGCTCGTCTGCTGAACATTACGATTTTCTCGGACTAATGATAAAATAATGTTAAATCCTTTCACAAACTTATCAAACCTCTCAGACGTCCTTCTTGCTGATATACAGTGAGGTTTCTGTCCATTTTACTCTCTGAGTGCGGTGTTACATGTCCACCAGAATACTGTATGCTACCGTTTAGTGTGTGTCGACTTCCAGCAAGTTTTTATTTGTGAGGCTCGTCTTTGCCTTGACAACTTGATTGTTTGCTCTAAGCCCTGGCTGTTTTGTAAAAGATGCTGTACTTTGACCACAAAGTACGCATCGCACACGCACATACACACGAAGTTACTCTGTTTGGGTTCTTTTATTGTCTTTCTCAGTGTTCGCCCTTGTGATTAATGTAAATAATCCTGATCATCCCGATGATTGTCATTATTTCATGTAGCAGAAAGATAGAAAATATCTATAAAAATGTATTTTTGACTTGATCTTAATAAATTTGTGATGTGATGCAGCAGAAAACGGACAAAAAAAGGCTTGAGTGCTCTTTTTTTCTAGGTGTGTTTTACAGTATATCTAATAAAAACAGATGTTAAATGGGGCATTTAAAAAAGGGTTGTTTACCCCAATATAATTTATCCATTGATATGAAATCAACATATCATCCAATTTGTATCAACAACAGTGAGGCCAGACTTGAGCATTTCACCCTACTAGTCACACCTATTTGTTTTTCAGACAGTCGCTTCAGACAGCCAAAAATAACTCTATTATAATATTGTCAAGGTGCTTGTTTTTTTTTACCTCAAATGATTTTGTGGCATTTTATTCTCCGTTTTTTGATATTAGCCATGAAGTTTCTTGAAGATAAACTACCACGGACTGATTCAGTGTAGTCAGCAGGAAATGCTTTATTTCAGAAGACATTTCTTTTGCCTTTTGCATCCTTTTCCACTTGCAGGGATAATTGTTTTTTCAGTGTAATTTCCTACTCTTTTAACAATAATTACATATATTGTACCTGTTCTCCCAGGACAAAATTAATTCAAATACAGTGAAATGTTGTTTAATGCAGAGATTATTAGAAGTATTTCCTTGGGTTCAAAAGTTTCCAGTCTTTTGCTCCACAGTGAGCAATGAACACACACTCAGACATATACATATAAAATACACATTTGAATCTTTTTTTAAGTGTCATTCAGCAGGTAGGAGCCGTGGTGGGCAGAGAGAGACAAGTGCATCATGGGGAAATGACCTTTGACCTGTAAGAATAGATGCACAAGGACATGTTACACTTTATCAGTAATGCAAATAGGCATCACTTGTGAAAGAAAAAGACTTGTAAGAAAGATGGGACTTCATCATCTGATCTGATCTACTGATGGGGCAGGAGAAGGAATAAAGGAACTATTCTCAGGGTGTTTCAGATTCACACTGGTTCTTTACCTCAGGGTGGGGCTAGGCCACAGAGCAGCATGAGCCAATCAGGTTAGCTTGTGAAGGCCTCGAAGTCTGAGTCTGAAACAGGAAGCAGGAAATGTAAGACAAAACCAAAAAGTCCAACTTAAATCCCATGTATGTTTTACTAGACATGGAGACCAGAAGACAGCATGGATCAGAGCAAATCAAAGGAGAGAAGACCAAAGGGCTGCTGATGAGAAACAGGCAGGTTTGTTATAATGCCACATACATGGGCAGTTTTTGAGGCAGTGTAAATGGAAAGTTCTCAAGTGGGTAAATGGAAAAACATTGGTTTAGATAAGATACCGAGTGAAAATAAATGCAAGCAGAGTAAATATATTCTAAATGATATGCAATAATTTTAAAATGGCTCATCTGCACCTGCTTTGTTACGGAGCTCCAGAGAACCAGGGGGAGACATTCAGAATACATGAAAGATCTCTATTATACATTAAATGTATTATGTAGTCATAGTAAACTAGTAGTCAATGTGAAGCATGGAATTAGTGTAAAGTAGTGAAAAATACATGACGGTTACTGCCATATTCTGAAAAAATCAAATATGCCAACTCCTCTTTTAGCTCAATTTTTATTTGTTTGATTGAAAATAAAAACAACAATAACACTTGTCAGTTCAATGGCGTACAAATAACACAGGATGATATACTGTATATTTATAAGACAAATCATCTGCCTCTTTCTCTCGCATTCCCTCTTCATGCAAAATAAGTTTGGAGAGGATACAATTGACAACTGAGTGACAACAGAGTCAAAATGATCTGAATTTGTTTAAAGTGATGATATAGTCTTACAGCTGTGCTTTTTTTTGCCAGTGATGATAGTTGTCTTTAAAAAATAAAAGCAAAAAATCATGCAATATAAAATAACTCAAGCACTCATGAAGATTATATGACAACCAAATAAACAGGACGCTGCCTGTAGTAAGGTGCTTATATACAGTAAAAAAACAAAACAATTAATTACTATATACTACTGGTAGTAGTATTTCTTTTTTAATACCGTTTTGGCACCAACAGGACTTTCTGTTACTACAGCCTTCATAGATACAGCAACAATCACATTTGAAACAGTTATTAGTGTTCCTCTGTGTGTGTGTGTGTGTGTGTGTGTGTGTGTGTGTGTGTGTGTGTGTGTGTGTGTGTGTTTTGTTATAGGTTAGCCTGATAATCAGACTAAATTGCCATTTTGTTTTCATATCATTAGAAGTCTACACTCAGGCACATTTAGGTTTCATCCAGCAGCACCATGGTAACTTAACATTCAACAACTCAGTTCTCTCTCTCCCTCTTTCTCTTTCTCACACACACACACCTACACCTTGGGCAGACAAGCTGAACAGTTTTCCAGCAGATCTGAAAATCCATCGTTTCTAGGACTGTGCAAATGAGGAAACAAACCAGTGTTCTAGTGAGACACAAAACCCACTGCAGAAGTAGCTGATATATATCTGTAACTGAAAGTCTATAAATGTAGAAGTATAACGTTACCTTTGATCCAAAACATACTCTGTGTATTCCCATGTCTTCTCTGCCCTTTTCATTTATTAAGATACAGTATGACCTTCATTTTGGCAGATTTAAGTACTTATTTAAACATTAATGCATTTTTATCTAAGCCTGGAGGTAATCAGTGCATAATGTAGGGTTTAGAGAGTTGCCCTGGAGGATGACAGTCTGATAACTTTGCACACAAGACAGCTCAACTGGAATCGCTTTAGTATTTTCCTCAGGTGCACTTAAGGAAGATGTAGCTACTGTACCTCCTCCACCCCGACATGTCAAACCAGTCCAAGGGAAATCAGACTAGCAGTGATTTAATGATGAAGCTCATTTTATACACACTACCAATCACTAATGCAGAATTTTGCCATGTTCCTCTATTGGAGGAAATGTTGGCTGGAAGGCTGGTGCTGAAAGAAAATTCTGATGTACCTTATTGACTGAAATACATTTGCTTTGCTTAAAATACATTTGTTTTTCTGACTGAACATTTGCAGCAATTATGTGAGCACGGTAAACAACAGTACAAATGCACAGAGGCATCAAAAGAATCAAAGTATAAAATATTTTTAACATGATTATTTGTCTACACTCAGTCGCAATGCTGTGCACACTCTACATCGTGCTTTGCCTTCATTAAGTATTGTTACAAAACTACAATCTACAATCTGACCAAAAATAGTGATGACATTCTAGGAAAAGTTCATTAAGGCCAAGATACACTCAACTGTAATGATACATGAGCTCCTCAC
The DNA here is from genome assembly GCF_002814215.2 of Seriola lalandi dorsalis. NCBI lineage: Eukaryota > Metazoa > Chordata > Actinopteri > Carangiformes > Carangidae > Seriola > Seriola lalandi. The sequence goes on from NW_019525434.1 coordinate 534,881, forward strand.
TACTGCAACTTCACACAAAATATAAAAGCTGGGCTTCCTGTTGAGCCTGTATGTATTGTATTTACAATGTATTTGTATTGTACTTTTTGTGTACATTATTATTATTATTGTCAGTTGACCACTGAGCGGAATCAAATTTGTCATTCATCACTGGAGAAGGTTCTGTGGCCTACTTTTGATTTTTGATCTATTGTTTCAGACTGGGCTGAAAGCTCTGATACATTGCCTTTGCCAGAGAGCCTGAATGAGAAATTTCTATGGCAGGGTCTCAACTGACCCAAACACAGCAACACAAACACACACACACACACACACACACACACACACACACAAAAGCACAAAGATTTGAGAGCAGAAAATACTCTTGGGATTTAAATCACTACTAATTGGACGCATCTAAATCCAACCTATTCCCACTCCTTTCTGTCAGCAATACGTAAATATTTGGCATATTTAGAAACATTCATAAACAATCCTTGATATTGCTTCACAAGCATAAAGTAACACTATTTAACTTTTGGTTCTGTATTGGCAGATTAGGTGGAAATGTCTGGGTCAGCCATCAACAAAGAAAACCAGCACAAAACCACAAACCCTGTCAAAGCTGACTCACTGTCTCCTTTAAAGGCGTTAAGACTGTAATCCTTGTGATCGTTTGAGCCACCGCCTCAAATTAAGAGTCTGGCAATCACATTACATTAGAGTCCGGCTGCAGGCAAAGCACCGAGGTAAGTATAAAGAATAAGGCATCCCAAATATACACACACGCACACATACACTGCTCTAGCACACAATACACCCGCACTTCTTTTTCTTCTTTACGTTGCCATCGCTATTTTTTATGGCAGGTTTAAACTCTTCTTCACTGCTCTGGCTTAGCGGCGTAGTGTTGGAAGTTGTGGGTGACTCAGGAGAGAAGTCTGGCTCCCTGGTTCCCTTTCCCGCCTTTTCCCACCTATCTCCAAGCCCTGAGTCCATTTCAATCTGCCCCTCTTTATATTTATCCCCTGTGACAGCCTTTACAGTGCGAGACACATGAACATTTTTTGTTACAGTTTGGTTACTTGTGACTTTGACCCCGCCCCCAGCACCTGATATGAAGTCAGTAGCAGCTGCTTTCTGCTGTGCTTCCAATTCTGACAGGCTGCATGCCAAAGCCATCTGCAGATCTTCGTCGTCTTCATCATCGTCGCTACTTCCCACAGTCTCTTCATAGTTGTAGAAGGGAGCGGAGCTAAATGACCGATGTGTGCCTGCAGAGAAAGGGCTGGGGCGGGATCTGTCGGACTCAGCAGGTGATCTATTTTGGAGTACTGGCTTCTGAGGGGAATGATGGGGCTGTCCCTCTCGTCGGCTTAGCTCTAAAGCAAGGGCCATTTCATCCTCCACACCTGGGAACACACACAACTACACAGGTGTGTACGTGCACAAGGGACATGATGCAACATATGCACACACATGCCTAAATAAGGGGGCAACAAAAGTTACATAATGTAGAGATATCATCATACTACAAATTTAACTTAATATCTAAAACCTTTGCTATTTTAATACTATAGTTTGAAAAAATCACTCGTTTGACTTGAAAGCTTTTTTCTGATTAGCAAATGTAGTTCCTGTTTTTGTGAGCTCTGTTACTCTTATTTTGCAAGTGGTAGCAGTTTAAGTGAATTTGTGGATTTAATTTCAAGATATTGCAAACCTTTGCTAAAGTTTTTTCGGCCTCAAATTCAATCTCAATCACAAAATTCAGTGTGTTTGTTCTTACCGTTAATTAGGACACTCTTTAACACCCCATCCTCCTCAATTTCTATTCTTTCCTGCCCATTCTCCTTTATCCTGTGAAGAAGACAAATACACAGATAAATGGTAGTATTGACATACCTCCATCATTCTTTTTTCTGTGTGTATGCATGTGTCATTGTGTGTGTGTCACTTGCTCTTTTCAAACATAAATGCATATTCAATCTTGTAATTGTCACAAGATTTTCAGTGAATTCCTTAAATATCCATGTGACTTTTGATTACAGTAATCTGAGCTCCATAGAGTGCTGCAGAGATGACGTATTTGTGTAGGACAAGCCGTAAGTTAACATCACCCTGGTTCCCTTGACAAAAAGCCAATGGGATTTTTGTCATTACCATCACTAAAGTTCCAACTTGTCATTTGATTTAACATGATTACCCCTTCTACAAAACCCTTTCCTCTTAGAAAGTTAAAAATAATTATAGAGCGCAAGTATAAACACAACAAGGCTGTAAAGGCAGACTGGTGAGTAGATAGGTTTTCTTGTTGAGCGTGATAATGTTTAACATCCCAGACTAACTCTATGGTCTCATTTGGCCACTTGTTAGCAACCTCCTTTTACAAAACGAATAAAATCACAAAAGATCTGGGCTAATTACTGATGTATTTTATGTAATACAATAAAACTGTAGGACTTAAGACTCATTCCTGCAGCACTCCATTAACAGTGTAGGATTGTAGACAGCACTAACTTATGAGGACTACAATCACAGGTCTACAGCCACAGTTTGTAGTTTATTAAAATAGAATTTAGAGTCAGTCAAATAAAATCCTAAATACCCAGTTGCATTTAAATAACATTTAAAAAACAATAAGAAAGGAAATGAAGCAGTTAAGCAAACCGCTGAACTTGTTTTGCAGACTGAGGCTTGCAGTTATATAACATTTGCGTGCAAAATGCCTTCACACCCTTGGGATGATTAAGAGCTTGAAATGTATGAGTGATGAAATGAAATGAATGAGTACTTTCCAAATGTGTAACAACCATGTGGAGCTGCAAACTAATGTTACTATAATGTTTGTTTCAACATAGCTGGAATGAGATTTGTCATATCAAGATTTCCAAAATTTCCAAAGAGCTGGAAAATAAAACTGTATAGTATGGCAGGTTTCAGATACTTTTCTGTGAATGTTTCACTTTTCTGACTGAAAGTAAAGACATTACATACTTCTTGGTAGTGGTGCGTTTTCCATTTACGATGCGAGTGGAGGTAGAAACTGATTTGAAGTTGCTCATCCCTCCACCCATGCTATCCATCCCATCCAGACCCCCCAAGGAAGAGAAGGAGGTAAAATCAACTGGATAAGAACAGCAGACCAGGAAAGGGAAGAGAAGAGAAGACAAGAGAGAAGCTTGATTCATTTCACTTTACAGTACCCATGTCTGTGCTGAAGTAATACCACTCCTGTTTAATCACTGCAGAAAGTTTAGATTGAAGTTAGTAATGAAGAGCAAGGTGCCCCAATATATAAAAAATAAGTAGAAAACAATAAGAAAAGTGTTGCCCACCAAATTAATGACCCATTTGCTGATATGATAATGACTGTTTACCTTTGGTTGATGGGAAAGAGAAGAAGCGACTGGGGCCAAGGCGAGAGGATGACCCGCCAAACGATGAAAAGTCATCTGAATGAGAAAAAGACACATAAATATGTCTGTTACGTAGTTAAACTTAAGTCAAAAAGCGGGAACTTCTCTTTTAAGGGACTATGTGTAATTATTGCACCACAAGTGAATAGATAGAAAAATTTTAAAAATAAATTTAACAACTGTCCAGAGGACACCACTCAAAAATACAAAAATTCACTGGAACTGACTGAGTGTAAGAACAATCATTTTCATTATGTTTTTTTTACAGTATATATCACCACACCTAGTGCAAATAGCAGAAAATTAAATTCCTCACTGAATAAAATTTTAAATATTAAGGCAGGAAAATTTCATAAAAATGATAATGGAACCCCACGTGTCGTATATTGTGTATGACTTACCAAAGAAACTGGCGAATGGATCCTGGCCACTAAAAAACTCTCTGAACACCTCATCTGGGTTGCGGAATGTGAAGGTGAATCCTGGGAAATCTGATGAAAAGTCAGAGCTGGAGGGACCTGGGAAGTGAAGTCATCGGCATCAAGTGGGTGAGGAGCAAACAAAGAAGAGAAAGAGAAGATGGGGAATATTATATTGAGTGAATTAGGGAAGGATGAGATGAGGAAAGAGAAGAAAAAGGAGGAATGACAAAGGGAAAAGGGAGAATAAGTGTTATAGAGGTGGAAGGATAATGATAACCAAAGAAAGAAGGGAGAGGGAATAAACAGAAAGAAGAGACAGAGAAAGAGAATGAGAAAAACAAAGACATAACTATCAGCCCAAATGTTTAGCCTTTAGAAGAATTGTATGATTTTCCAGACTATTACAATTGTAGTTGTTTTTTATATTATTTATTCATCTGTTCTGAGTTTGGATTACCTCATTTAATTTGTTTTATTTGATAATATTCACTTTTGTTAGTCATTAGTTGCTTTATATTATTTGCTAATCTAGCAGAGTTAGCTTTGGTTAACTAGAATTTATTTGGGTAACACTATGGGCACATGAGGTTATTTAGGTAGGTAGACTGATTTAGGACCAGCATGTACCTGGGTGGGACTATGGTTTTCTACCAGAGCAGGAGAGACAGCAGGAAACATGATCCCTTTGTTCCTTTCTTTGCTTGCTTTTTTAAATACATAAGTCAAAAGAAAAATGCTTTGTTTGGACAGTGTACTCTTTTGCCTGTGTAAACCACATCCCCATGGTGAATCAGTGGCCTTTTGATTTTTATTTTGGATTTAAATTAATATGAAGACAAATAGCCACTACAACAACAATGGATGCAACTGCATCTCAATAGCGCAACAGAAGGTATTTATTTACCTTTGTGTCCCATTCTGTCATTTCCATAACTGTCATATGCATCACGCTTACTCTCTGTGACAAAGGAAAAGAGAACAATTTAATGATGGAACCAAAAGGCATCAATACATACCTTTCTTCTCCTCTCATACAAACACCCAACACACACATTCAATTAAATTAAAAACATAACTAATTTGTTATAAATTTACTTAAAGGTTCTCTCTGACAAGCTTGAAATCATCCTACAAAGACTCAGATTCATGACTCACAGCCTCACACAGACAGACAGACAGATAGACAGACAGACAGACACACAAACACACAGACGGACGGACGGACAGACAGACAGACTTACACACACACACACACACACACACTAACACACACTGATCCGACTTACTGTCAGACAGGACTTCATAGGCCTCAGCAAGTTCTTTGAATTTTCTCTCTGCTTCATCTTTGTTGTCTGGGTTTTTGTCGGGATGCCATTTCAGAGCCAGTTTTCTGTACCTAAAGACACAACACAAACAGAGACATTGCTACACACACTGACTCATACACACAAGTAAATAAATATACACAAAGACATGCACTAATACTAATATCTCTAACACTAATGCTATGATATCTAACAAAGTAAACAAATTTACCCCGTGGAAAACCTGAGGAAAAATATGACACCACTCCATTTCTCTTTCGTGAAATCTGTATATTTCATACCAGTGGGTCTCAAATCTCTATTTATGGGTATAACCTGGTTTAGTTATAATGTATAATGAGGTAGTATATTTTTGGTATTTTGTCATTTAAAAAAAAAATACTTGTACATGTGTTTGTTTGAAACGAAATTCAAGTGTGGCCTAAAGTTAATAAAAATAAGAAATGCTGCTTTTGAAGCAGCTTATATAACCTGGCAATTTTAAGTAAGACGTTACGTTTTAAATATATCTTCAGAAACTACATTTTCTACACAAGTAAAATCTTGCTTTGTTGTTTATTCCTTGAGTTTTCTTCAGATGATCTCAGGATACTCACGCCTTCTTGATGTCGTCCTGGGAGGCTGTTTTGGACACTCCCAGGATGTCATAGTAATTCACCATCTCGCCTCCTGTCACTCCTCACCTCTCTGAAATGAAAATACAATAGTTTTCTTTTGAGCATTGCATATAATCAGCTCCGATTTGACACACACATTCTGCATTTATCAAATTGATGTCTCTGATTACAAAAAGGTTGAAAAGCCTTGGAATCTGTGGTCTTCTAAAAATCCACAAAAAGAAAAAGAAATAGCTCTGTGCTCACTATCAATTCAGTGTGTAGATAAGTGGTCATATACAGCGAATGTAAGCTGGCAAAGTGTTATGTAAACACAGTTGTTTATCATTCTGTACACTAAAGTGTTGGTTAAGGATTCAAGAAACATATTACAACACACAAGATTTTGAAGTTTTGAAGAAGTTTTTACTTATTTTGCCTATTTTTGTCCGTAGGTGTACAAATCTCCATCACTATCCTGTTAGCTTTGCTGCATCTGTTAGGTGAGGACAACTTGGTGTTCAATGACATCCTGTAATCGTCAGCATATTCACCCAACCTGAGCATAGAGCTAATCTGCCAGTATGACTGAAAACACCAGTGTGCTAAGTGTTAGGTCTCTGTTCGATCTTGGTGACAATAACGTCATCTCCTTTTTGTTTCACTAAAAATGAAATTCACCTCAAATGAGCTTTTGTTTTTTGCCTCCAGCAAAATAATTTTAAAATAAATTTTTGTTGGCAGTTTTGACAAAGATGTCAGACAATTCACATATCAATTATTTGCATATTTACTTATTTGGTGTAACACTTGCTTAGAATCAAACTAAACTTAATTTTGTTCAAGTCAACGTTAAATTCTGTCAACATCTGATTGCTATTATCAAGAGTTACTTGTCACAGCTGCACTCTCTCAGCAATACATGAGTTATAAGAGCCATGAGTCACCATGCATCCCACAAGCACTGAGTAATGAATTGTTGACTGCCATTTTGATTTAGTCTAGAATCAATACTCTAATCTAAGTCACACATCTATGGCCATAACTTAAAAATAATTAACATAGAGGTGGGTGCCAACAGTAGTCATTACTAAACACACAACTACATGCAATGCATGCTATGGACTATGATAATTAGATAACACTATTTCTTAAACATTTTGTGCTGAATTTCTGATTACGATTTAGGATTTTTGATTTTGATAACATAAAGTTTCCAGTTAATTTGACATACATATAGTCAATAAAAAGGTCAGTTGATTCATCTGATAATTAATTGTACTGTAACATAAAACATGGTTTTATAAACTACTTATAAACTACTTTTCTTGTGTGTAACACAAAACATGGTTTTATGTTACACACAAGAAAAGTAGTTTTTCTCCTACACACTAAATCAGCTACAGATGGAAGCACTTATATATCAATACTTATATACAATAAATATTAAGGCTAAATTTTTGTTGTAAAATATAAATAAATAAATAAATAAATAAATAAATAAATAAATAAATAAATAAATAAATAATTAATAAAAAGTGTTTTTAGCATTTACTTGAAAGTGCAACTATCAAGTGCCCTTGAAATGATAAGACCTCAGTACAGTCAGTGGTTCCATTATAGCCAGAGTCAGAGTCAGCATGCTATCCCCCATACTAATCTTATTAGTGGACTGCAACAGTTTTGGGGTTGAGGGGGACTTCCAAACTGAGGTAAAATAACTAAACTTAACTTTCTATGACCCCTTGGGAACAGCCATGTGCTCACACATGTATTATTACTATGTTTATTTCTAGCGTTGTGGCATCTGACAACTGCTGACAGTAGGCCTACACAAACTTATATACACGGGCAGATGCAGTTGCATGCACAGGTGCTGGCTATATTCAACGTTAAATGTACCGTTCTCGTTATTTGGTATTTCGGTGAGACAATGTTCCCTTTTATGGTAAAGTTAGACATGTAAAGTAAATTACAGTAGCTACACTTGCTATTGGCTGTAGCGACAACTTCAAAACAAGCCAAAACTGCGGACCTACCGTCTGAGTCCTTTGGCCTAGTTAGTGAGGAGTTCCGCCGTCTGTCCACCCGGTATAGAACAACAATGAATTAGTTATGTTAGCGGTGCCTCTGGAATGCGCTCCCCCTCTCTGCGTGACAGCCTCACACCCCCCTCCTACAGTCAGTCTGCCTGTTCGCCGCCCCGACACGAGTGCTTCCTAACGACACAGTACCACAGCACCGTTCCGATACGCTGTGCCTCTGCAGTCTAACTCTATGGTCTCCGCCCGGGAAAACAAGCGGATAGTCAGACCTGTTAGCCGCGTGTGCTGGTCTAAGCTGCACGCGCTACGTCACCGTCAGCTGAGAGAAGAAAATAGAGCGTCTAGAAAATGCCAGTGTTTGGAAGCGTCATCAGACCCGCCCTACCCCGGTTGCTGCCTGTTGCTCTATGGTAATATAGACACACACATGAGCTTAACCTATAAAACCAGCCACTTCTGTCGGTGTGCATATGGCTAACCATTCCAACTATAAAGCAAATAATCACCGATATTTTTCAACAGTTTAATTTAAAAATATCACCAGTCATTGAGCTACGTTATGTTACACTGGTCGGACTAAATAAATGTACTTTACTAAACTGCGGTGGAACTTCTACGTCTTCTACAGCCTTCTGCTGCATAAAGAAAACATTTACTTTTGATACTTTAAGTTTTAAATACTATTGCTTATGCAATATTTTGAATGCGGGGCTTTTTTGGACTTTTGAGTGGTGTAATTACATTGTAGTATTGTTGCTGCTTAAGTAAAATATGTGAAAACTTATTCTATTCAGTCATAGCTTTAGTCATTTAAACTACATTGTAAGCCTAGTGGACCAAAAACGTGCACTATAACCTACAGGTTAACTATGTGATTCATCAGAGAAATCACTGGTCAGGATCACTTGATGAGTTCATTATATACATATATTTGGACTGTTCTGTGATGTTTAATATGACTAAGCTGTTTATGTAGGCTACTGTAGAGTCTAAGGACAAAGGCAACTCCCATAACTTTACAAGGTGGTCACATTACTCCCATCTGGTGACCGAGGAAGCAACTGCAGGAACAAGACCATCCAAGCCCTTTGTATACTTTGTGATCATCAACACCACAAAAAGGCAGGAAATTGGCAAAGGCAAAGAAACTGGAATTTCCTCTGTAAATTAATGCAAGCTACACATAAACAGAATCTGAAATCACGGGTGGAAAAATCCCCTCTATGACGTACCAATGTAACGAAATGTAAAGTGTAGAACTTATATAATCCCCTTGATTTAAATATTTTGTTGGGCACTACTGTTGATTTTGTTTTACCCAAGTCTTTTGTCCCTTATGCAGATAATAATCCTTGTAAATGCTGGAAAAGTTCAAGAATGATTACAAGTTCATTAAAAGGTTCATGAGAACTTTTTATTGATAATACTGACATATCACTACCACAGGTTATCAGAATGTCGCTGGGAATGTGTCACGTTCATGATAACATTTGGAATGTGTGATTATGTTTGATACTTCAATACTCCTCTCCCTCTTCATCCTCCTCTCCCATGCTGTCAGTGCCAACTTCTTCATAATCCTTCTCCAGGGCAGCCATGTCTTCTCTGGCCTCTGAGAACTCTCCCTCTTCCATGCCCTCCCCAACATACCAGTGGACAAAGGCCCTCTTGGCATACATGAGGTCAAACTTGTGGTCGAGACGGGCCCAGGCCTCAGCGATGGCTGTGGTGTTGCTCAGCATGCACACGGCCCTCTGCACCTTGGCCAGGTCTCCACCAGGAACCACAGTTGGAGGCTGATAGTTGATGCCGACCTTGAAACCTGTGGGGCACCAGTCCACAAACTGGATGGTGCGCTTGGTTTTGATGGCTGCAATGGCAGAGTTGACATCTTTGGGCACCACATCACCACGATACAGCAGACAGCAGGCCATGTATTTACCATGACGAGGATCACACTTCACCATTTGATTGGCTGGCTCAAAGCAAGCGTTGGTGATATCAGCAACTGACAGCTGCTCATGGTAGGCTTTCTCAGCAGAGATGACTGGGGCATAGGTGGCCAGAGGGAAGTGGATACGAGGGTAGGGCACCAAGTTGGTCTGGAACTCTGTCAGGTCAACATTCAGGGCTCCGTCAAAACGAAGTGAGGCTGTGATTGAAGACACAATCTGGCCGATGAGCCTGTTCAGGTTAGTGTAGGTCGGCCTCTCGATATCAAGGTTTCTGCGGCAGATGTCGTAGATGGCCTCATTGTCCACCATGAAGGCACAGTCAGAATGCTCCAGGGTGGTGTGGGTGGTTAAGATGGAGTTGTAAGGCTCCACTACAGCTGTGGAAACCTGGGGAGCTGGGTAGACAGCAAACTCAAGTTTTGATTTCTTTCCATAATCAACGGAGAGTCTCTCCATTAGTAGGGAGGTGAAACCTGAGCCAGTGCCTCCACCAAAGCTGTGGAAGATTAGGAAACCCTGCAGGCCAGTGCACTGGTCAGCCTGAAAGGAAAATTGGCTTTGATTAATCAAAATCCCACTCCAGTTGCACAGTCTTTACAAAGGTATGAAAAATGGAAAAGTCAACACTTTCTTTCTTTCTTTTTTGATGCAAATAGCTGAGGCAAAATTCTTTTTGGAGAGATCAAACTCTTGTTAAATGCTAAACCTGCCCAGCAAACTTATGTCATAAAGCTCACCAATTTACGAGTCCTGTCCAGCACCAGATCGATGATCTCCTTGCCAATGGTGTAGTGTCCTCGGGCGTAGTTGTTGGCAGCATCTTCCTTTCCTGTAATCAGCTGCTCTGGGTGGAACAGCTGACGGTAGGTTCCTGTGCGCACCTCATCTGTAAAAGGGACAATCAAAGACAAGAGTAAGAACAAATGTCCCAATATGAAGAATGCTTTAAACATCATATTTGCTCTGATACTGTAATTGAATATGAGAAAGCTACTTTGCTCAAAATCAAAGTAGAGTATCATTGATGTAAAGTTTTATGTGCACAACTTAAAATCAAACAAAAAATTATGGAAAATACTGTGGACTACTGACCAATGACAGTAGGTTCCAGGTCGACAAAGATTGCTCTGGGAACATGTTTTCCTGCCCCTGTCTCACTGAAGAAGGTGTTGAAGGAGTCATCTCCTCCTCCAATAGTCTTGTCAGAGGGCATCTGTCCATCTGGCTGGATCCCATGTTCCAGACAATACAGCTCCCAGCATGCATTGCCCATCTGGGCTCCGGCTTGGCCGACGTGCATAGAAATACACTCACGCTGAATAAATGAATGGGGAGAGGTTGGTTAAAGAAGGCCACCAGGAAATATGTTATCAGACATACGCTTACTACCAAATGCAAGTGTTACTGTACATCTTTTCTATAGAAATACTGCCTGTCTCTAACAGTGATTGTATAGAAATAACTGTATCTTGACTGAATAATACATCCACAGTTGACCAGTGGGCACCAATGTATTTCATGTCAGCTCATATTGTTAAGTTGAGTAGGTTCATGTTATTTGTTATAAAAAGGGTAACAGACATGGAACATGTATTTCCTTATTGTTTTATAGTGCCTATGTTGTTTCTTTGAACACCATGTCTTATGACAATCTTTGGTATGATGTCTGCTCTCAGTTCAGAGAGGAGACAGCTTAGTTGGAAAATAAACTTTTGACTGCGGAGCACTTTAGGCCAGAACAGAATGCTGAAGCCTTCTGCTGCTCAAAGTGCTTACAAGGAAGTAAGCATTTAAATGAAAGCAGTAATTAGATTGTCCACAGTCTGCACTACAGGCTGCTGCAGTAGAGTATTTGTAGCTGCATAGCTACAGATGGAATGCAGTTTTGAAAGTCTTGGAGTCACTTTTAGCAGAGTGTTCAGGAGAAAAAAAGAAAAATGCAAAGTAAGGCAGTATGTGGCAGACAGGAAGGGCATGCCTCAAGAAGATAGGAAAACCTTCCCCCACTTCTTCATCCTGTACCTCCTCCCTTTCCTCACTCCCTCCCCTTGTGTGCCTCTCTCCTCCCCCCATCCTGTCCAGCTGCATAGCGCTGTGTAACAGCCAGGGATGTCTCTCTCTCTTTCTCTCTCTCTCTCTGTCTGTCTGTCTGTCTCTCTCTCTCTCTCCCTCTCTCTCTGTCTCTCTCCACATCTCTCTCCAACCAAAAACTCCTAACAGCTGCAAAATGGCTGCCAACTAACTTATACTGTCTGGGCCAGACCACTCCTCTTTTCTCTCTTCTTTCTATCCATCCCCCCACTGCCACGATTACCCCGGTCACTCCTTCTTAGCCACGAAAACTCTAATTCCTGAACAAGCACACAATGATGAATCCACATACTTTTTTCTTTAGTTACATTTCTTTCCTGTTTTATAACTAGGTGTAACATATCAAACAAGTAGGAAAATGTGGAAGCAGTCTAACTCATAAAGTGTCTGTTATCTGACCTAGATTTTTCTGTTTCATTTCATAAATTCAGCTCAAAACTACTATCATCTAATAGGATAGAGCTGCTTTTGTATCAGTAACCTTCAACCCTAAAGCAGGGGCCTCATAAACATTAAAGAGACCTAGCTGTATAATCCATCTAATGCTAAGAAACACAGACAAAGGCAGGATGAAGAAAAGGGAGAGTGGAAATTTCTAGGCTACGTCATCTGCAGTTACTCACCATTTTGTCTGCTTGTCCTTCGACCGACGTTGAGGATTCAGACACAAAGCAGAAGTGCGGAGGAGAGGGAGAGTCAGGGTTTATATAGGCAAGGATGTGGAGGGGGCAGGCAGGAAACCACAGCAAGCAGCTGCATAGCTCATTGGCGGGAGGGAACAGCAATTTAAAAAAAAAAAAAAGAAGAGGGAAGTCCCTTATTACTTTATGTCATGTTATCCACCCTTACATTCAACTGCTTTGTCTTTCAGTTTGAGATTAGGTGCTTATGTATGGAAATATAACCCTCTTTCATTTAGCAGTTTTACCCTATTTTCTCAATTTGTGTGTGTATGAGAGAGAGACTATGACCATTCGTAGTGAGGCACTGTTCAGAGGTAGTTTAATCATATACAAAGCCTGTATTTATTTTTATGTAGGGGAATTGTCAGGAGCGCACAGAATGGTCACCCACAAAACATTTCTCAACACATATTCATTTAACAAGGACTATGGGCTTGAAGAGCAATTATGCTTATCTTATTCATGTTTCTGCACCCACACACTCATCAACACACATGTATTGTCCACCCTGTGTCTGCATTAAATAATTGAATGGATAATCACACATGATGGAACAGTCTATGAAGTTCTTTATTGTTGATCACAAAATGCAAAAGACATATGTTTTAATGGTGGGAAAAGAAAATTCTGAGCAGTAAGAATCCTTACAGTTGCAGTTGTGTTAAAATGACAAAAATTACATGGCAATATGCAACGTTTCAGCTAAATCAGATAATTCAGAAAAACAGAGAAGCATCACGTTAGCAACCAATAAACCACTGAAATGTTAAAGATAAAAAAAAAAAAATAGAGAAAAACTTCTGAGAAATGTTATGCTAAGTTTTCTGATTTTCTTTGGTACAATTTTACAACAGCCCTCTTAGGATCACATAGCTGTGATTCATACATAACTGGGATCCTATTGTTCCTGCAGGCCACTGTCTGAGTATGAGCTACACAAACAACACTAGTCAGTGAGTTAGCCAGTTATTTTCTCTCTCTCGGGCGCTCTCACAGAGTCACAGCTGAATGGCATATAGAAACTGACATAGGAGCCCTTTCATAACTTACATTCCACATGGGAGAGGATAGTGGGGGGAGGTGCACAAAAAAGAGGGTTTGGTCTAAGTTTCTCAGGCTGATACTGCAGAAAGAAAAGATCTTTAAAGGCAGAAAGCAAGATTGACCAGAAGTTTTTTTTTTTTTTTTTTTTTTTTTCATAACTGCCTTTCTGACATTCTTACTTTCAAGAACAGAACAGTTTAGACTTTTGATTAGTCTTGTGAATGTTTGTCACAGACTCTTTTGGTTGGATAGTATTAGGGAATAGTAAACTGTAATTTTCTGAGCCAAATGGTTGTTATGTTGATTTATTAATACATTTGATACATATGTCTTTACTACAAAAGCTGAATGCCCTATTTTAAAAATAGGGATTGATCTATTTTGGCTCAAGTGCAGGCCTCATTAAAGTCAGTATTCTTCTCCTTCATCCTCCTCTCCCATGCTGTCAGCACCCACCTCTTCATAATCCTTCTCCAGGGCAGCCATGTCTTCTCTGGCTTCTGAGAACTCTCCCTCTTCCATGCCCTCCCCAACATACCAGTGGACAAAGGCCCTCTTGGCATACATGAGGTCAAACTTGTGGTCGAGACGGGCCCAGGCCTCAGCGATGGCTGTGGTGTTGCTCAGCATGCACACGGCCCTCTGCACCTTGGCCAGGTCTCCACCAGGAACCACAGTTGGAGGCTGATAGTTGATGCCGACCTTGAAGCCTGTGGGGCACCAGTCCACAAACTGGATGGTGCGCTTGGTCTTGATGGCTGCGATGGCAGAGTTGACATCTTTGGGCACCACATCACCACGATACAGCAGACAGCAGGCCATGTATTTACCACGACGAGGATCACACTTCACCATTTGATTGGCTGGCTCAAAGCAAGTGTTGGTGATATCAGCAACTGACAGCTGCTCATGGTAGGCTTTCTCAGCAGAGATGACTGGGGCATAGGTGGCCAGAGGGAAGTGGATACGAGGGTAGGGCACCAAGTTGGTCTGGAACTCTGTCAGGTCAACATTCAGGGCTCCGTCAAAACGAAGTGAGGCTGTGATTGAAGACACAATCTGGCCGATGAGCCTGTTCAGGTTAGTGTAGGTCGGCCTCTCGATATCAAGGTTTCTGCGGCAGATGTCGTAGATGGCCTCATTGTCCACCATGAAGGCACAGTCAGAATGCTCCAGGGTGGTGTGGGTGGTCAGGATGGAGTTGTAAGGCTCCACTACAGCTGTGGAAACCTGGGGAGCTGGGTAGATGGCAAACTCAAGCTTAGACTTTTTACCATAATCAACAGAGAGTCTCTCCATTAGTAGGGAGGTGAAACCTGAGCCAGTGCCTCCACCAAAGCTGTGGAAGATTAGAAATCCCTGCAGGCCAGTGCACTGGTCAGCCTGAAAATGTAATAATTCAAGAATGTTAAAATCAAATTATATTTTATTCAATCAAACAAAAAGTTTAATATAAAACAAACATACACTAAGTACTCTCAGGCAGTCTCACCAATTTACGAGTCCTGTCCAGCACCAGATCGATGAACTCCTTGCCAATGGTGTAGTGTCCTCGGGCGTAGTTGTTGGCAGCATCCTCCTTTCCTGTAATCAGCTGCTCAGGGTGGAACAGCTGCCGGTAGGTTCCTGTACGCACCTCATCTGGGCAACAAAATAATGTCATACCAATAGATTTACTGAATGAGTAATCCTAAAATTGCTGTTAACTAATTTTCAAACAAATTTGTTGATATAATTATAATCATCAGCTATTTAACTGACACTTACCAATGACAGTAGGTTCCAGGTCGACAAAGATTGCTCTGGGAACATGTTTTCCTGCCCCTGTCTCACTGAAGAAGGTGTTGAAGGAGTCATCTCCTCCTCCAATAGTCTTGTCAGAAGGCATATGTCCATCTGGCTGGATCCCATGTTCCAGACAGTACAGCTCCCAGCATGCATTGCCAATCTGAGCCCCAGCTTGGCCCACATGAATGGAGATACATTCACGCTGCAGAGAATGAGCAATAATGTTCAGTTACTAGAAGCATCAGTTAACTACTTGATATATTCTTCTCTACTACTGTCTGTTATGATGCAGATCTCATTTTGTCTTAATAGATACTATTTCACACTTTAATTTATAAACCAACAGTTTTGACCAAATACAGCATATCTTACAATGTAATAAATACAGTAGTATTTCACCCCAGCAAACCATATCTTACCATAGTTTTTCTCTCTTCTCCAATGTCCAGGTATCGGTAAGAAGATGTAGCACTGAAGTCAGCAGCGTTACTCAGCGCTTATATACCTGCAGCTTAAGGTGAACAGTGATTTGATCTGTACTGTAATCAGAGAACCTCCTGATGAGACCATGATAAGACCATCCGCTTGCCTGACATACACACAATGCAAAAGGAGGTCACCACCCTATTCATTGTGTGAGTCTGTGACTGTTGTCTGCCGGTGTGTATGTGCACCTCAAATTTCAGAAAGCAGAAGCAGAACCCCTCAAGAGGGGAAGGTAATCTAATGTAGTTTCATTGGGGGGTTTCTAATACTTCACTTTATGATGTAGTTTATGATGGGACAACAAATGCCTGTTGTTTTGAGGTTGCCTGAGTATGCTACTGTCAAAGAACTGTGTACTAATTAAGAAAATTTGGAATTGAGGTACGGTGAAAACAAAACAGTTATTAACTATTCCTGACTTTTCCAATGTCTCACTGTCGTGTTGTAATTTTGACATTTTCATGTGATGTAATGTGTGGATACCTGAGTATTTG
Source organism: Seriola lalandi dorsalis (assembly GCF_002814215.2). Lineage (NCBI taxonomy): Eukaryota > Metazoa > Chordata > Actinopteri > Carangiformes > Carangidae > Seriola > Seriola lalandi. The sequence goes on from NW_019525434.1 coordinate 551,208, forward strand.
ATGGATAAATGTATGAATATTAACTCATTTGCTGAATCCATCAACGTTTTGCTTCCACTTTAATAACAAGGAATCATCTGAGAAAATATTTATTTAGTTTAGTATTCAAGCAGATTCATTACTGTTCGTCCTGTCCTGTCTGGAATATTTATGGGATAATCGCACAAAATGCAAATTTAAAGGTATGTATATGGAAAGACATAATCTCCAAACACATAACATCTGTTCTGGATCCCAGTGACACCTTTGTCAAACTCATTTTATTTTTCATCGCTTCATTAGGCGTCAGCTGACTAAATGGCGTAAATTGCCTGCTGGAGTGGTTTCTCCACATGCAATATAAGAGTCAGTCACATGAGCAGTTCATAGAGAAGGTTAAAAAGACACAAAATCATGGTTATTTAAGTCCTAGTCATTCCATTTAGAGTTCTAAACCCAGAAAGACATTCAAATCCAATAGGTTGTATAGTTCACATGTTTACAGTTCTATTCAACATGACATTCATCTTGGTAGCAGTGAGGTAGCTACCCGCAACAGTTGGCAGGAAAAATCTAAACTGTTGATACAATACCATGGCTAAAGGCAGAACGCCCAGCTCTGTTATATTTTAAAACAAGTCAAACCACTTTCAAGACCAGCAGGCAGCCACTGTAACATCAGAGTTCAAACAGTATGGGAATGTCGATTCAGTAAAATCTTCCAATGGGTGATAAAACATTGAAGCAATACGTGTATGTTGACTTCCTCCTTGCTCTCGCCATCTTTATTTCTAACAGCATGCGTTATTTTCATCCAAAAGAGCAGTGGCTGTCAATCAAAAGTGAAAATTAATGACTAACTCAGCACTAAGATAAACGATCTCGCACTTTCTTAGAAGCCATCCTGCATGACTTTAAAAATATATATATTTGTGGTAGCCTGGAAGTTAAAAGTGATACCACAGTGTCAACTGCACAGCTATTCATTATATGGTTGGTTCCCCTCCTAAGGCTGTGAGACTCATCTGTGACAAATACGGTAATTGAGGTTGGTATTGTATTCTCAACACAAAGCTCACAAAGCACTATGTAGTAAAGGCTAAATGCCATGTTAAATGTCAAATTGTTGTCAAATTTACAAGTTTTGGTTTCACATTGGTGCTTTAGACCAGTACTTGCAATGAGATTAGTTACTTTATCGAACAACGGGGTGATTATAATAGAAACAGTCATGCATTAGGTTTTTTAAGCTGTACAATACAAAATATAGCAAATGTGAACACTGCTTTTGACCTAATCCTTAGGTTTGGTTCATGCTCTGTGAGCTGAAATATCCATGGGAAAGCACACGCCTTGTTGGCTGTTGTCTTCTCTCATGTGTTTTGCCCTAGGTGAGTCATAAAGCTCTGACCCACTTCCATTGTTTGAGAGTATAGGTCTCTAGTGCCCCACAATTACAGCAAGTCACAAGTCCTCTCACTAGGGTCATAATGATGTTAGTTCTGGCAAGAGAGAGAGAGAAAGAGAAAGAGAAAGAAAGAGAAAGAAAGAAAGAAAGAAAGAAAGAAAGAAAGAAAGAAAGAAAGAAAGAAAGAAAGAAAGAAAGAAAGAAATGAGAATAAGGAGATAATTGTCACAATTTTGAGTTCATGAGGGATACATATGTTGGGAAAACAGCAAAATATCAGCAAAACGTTTGTGTGGCCACATATTGGTTTATAGCATTACAAATTTAATTGCTAAGCTTAAGAGCCAATTTACACAGAAGGTAGGGTAGGTTGACATGGATACAAAAACACTTTGCAGGACCGATAGTGGTGACACTAGGGTTACTGCCTTGCGGTTGTATGCCTCTGTCAACCAGCCAAGTTGCAGGAAATATGGTCACACTCTCCCCTTCCTGAGCTGCAGCATTGAATAATGGCCAGAAGTATCTTCGCAGATCATATAGATATAACAGTGAAGTTGACATTGACCATTTGGATATAAGATATCATCACTACATTATTTTATTAGACATTTGTGTTAAACTGTCATAACTAAACTTATGGCCAAAAATGTGTTTTGAGAAGTCACAGTGACCTCCTGATACGAATAAGATAGAAGAATGGTTAACAAACAAGCATGAAAGGAATGAACTCAAACGTTCATGTTACAAGAAAAAATAAGTTTGTATGTGTCTGTATAAACACATAGTTCACTGGTGATTCAGAGCCAGAACAGTGTGTAGTTATTTGTCCTATGATGGTATGATGATAAATTCCAAATAAGCTTTCCTCAGATTATTATCCAGCATTATTTTATTTTTTTAAACAGGGAGCGAAGGGAGGAAGTAACAGATGTAAAATCAAAAGTCCCAAACTCACAATTGTATGCAACATGTTTTGGTGTCATCAAAATAACTGACATGTCACAGAGTGCTGTCCAATTCTTCTTTATACCATTTTGAGCTCTTGCAGCCTCTCACACTCGATCTCTTACTGTACCAGGTGACGTCAATTAAGTCTACGAGGCTTCATGTTACAGGCCTTAGGGGCGACATTGGGATTAGGCCATAAGGCGTCCGGCCCTGGCTGTTGCTGGTGCAGAGGTGTAATCATTGACTTACAGTCTTAGACTTCACACTGTCTCTCCGCACTGTTTTACTCCCTCTTGTGGTAAGGCAACTACGACCTCTAGCTTTCAAAAAGTGTCAGTGACAGCATACTGAATGAAACAGCAGTTTTAGGGTTGGTGTTATGGATTGGTTTGCAGGATGTCTGTCCCACCAAGGAGGAAAAGGACTGCATAAGCGTGACCCTGACCACACTCCTGACATGCAAACTGATCCAGTGTGAACGATCAAGAGAAAGGCAAAATTAATTGAATTTTTTCTCTGGTTTAGTATTCTGCACTTTTGTACTAAATTAAACAAAACTAAATGTTCTTGATAGTGTTAGTGATAGTGATAGTAGCTGTACATTTTCCCCACACTATGTCATCTTAAAACACACTCAGTAGTGCAAGTTAAGTTGAGTTTGGTTGAGTACTGAGAAATTTGTTTTCCTAATACAAGCAACCCCCCACCCCCCTCACCCC
>NW_019525434.1:554284-555404 GCF_002814215.2 Seriola lalandi dorsalis
ATAAAATAATAATAAATATAAATAATAAATAATAAATAAAAAACATCTCCAAGTGTTTGTCTATGAAATATGAATTATTGTGTTAAAATAAAAACAGTCTCGCCCCTGCAATACCGGCCTGCGCGCTCACAGTGCGCGTTCCCGTCGGAGGGACAGGTGGGAGTGGTTTGCAGTTGAATATAGCGTGACAGCTCCTCGCCCACCTGGCATTACTTACTCACTTGCACCACTTTGACGGCCACTGTGAGAGGCTTCAGGAAACCCAAACCCAACTGCAAGTTGTTTTTCTTCTAAAGGACGCTCAACAAGAAGCTGCAATGGTAAGTATCATTGTCGTTCGGATTATAAAGAAACTTCCTCTCTAAAAGTTCCATTTTGGTTTATCTTCCATCTACTTTGTGATTTTTATCATGTGCGACAGTAAATAGTCAATATTTGAATGTACTTGATGAATGTTCCAGATTAAAGAGAGTGCTCCCTCTGTGCACTCCCACTGCAGCAGCCCTGCTGTGTCAGAAATAGATGTTTCACTCGGTGACTGGCAGTAAAGCTGAGCTAGCTGTTGGCCTGGGTGAGCAGGTGGCAATGACTAGTCCACATTTTCAGCACATCAGCAGAGGGAGGATAGAGGATACAAACTGTGTGACTTCTCTTGTATTTATTGTGTCAATACTTTTCAGATTAGATGAAATAGCACTGTTAGATTCTCAAAAATGGCATGTTAGAATATTCATAATAACTTATCATAGGTCGGCCTATACTAAGTAGTGAGGTATATAGGCCTATATACTGTATGAGTTGGTGCGGAATTTGGGTGTGTCTCATAGTAAATCTATCAACAAGTCAGTTCAGATTCAGACAAGGCAAGTATTTGTGGAGAGCAAGGAATATTCGTCATGGTGCGGTTGACTATATTTGCAGATGTATACCATGGCTTGGAAGCAAAGGTGCTTGTTATTCATAGTAAAAGGGACGAATGACTGTAATACTTAATACCTATAATCTGAATGGGAATATTACTGGTGATATTCTATTTAGATAACTTTCTGTCATAAACTATAATAAGTCTAATGTTTCAGTATCTGCAACTGAACCAGCACCCCCACCACCCCCCCCCACC
>NW_019525434.1:555424-623455 GCF_002814215.2 Seriola lalandi dorsalis
AGGCCCCCCCCACACACACACACACACACACACACATACCCTTTGTGTTGTGTTTGCACAGTGTAGTATAAACACAGCTTGTTAGCGTTGTCAGTACTGCTTATAAAAACCAAATGGTATCATTGTGTACTGAGTGCACTACTACTGTATACCCGCCTTGATCAAATAATCCTGATCCATAATATTTGGTTTTTATATTGTTAGTGTTGAAGTGGGCCGTGACCCTAGTATATGCATGAAAGGAACGGGTAAAAAATAAAAATAGACAAAGGGTCATAAGTGAGTTCTCATGGCTGTCCCACTTCTTTTTTTTTTTCTTCTTCTCCTTAAATAATTGGCATCGTTGTGCTTATACAGTCGGTCTAGTACAATGGGGCACAAGTCAAGTTTAACTTCAGCATAGGTAACCTGTTACTAAATTTAAAAGAGAATCTTACCCTGGGAGCATGAATGCATTCTGCAAATGTCAGAATAGCAAGTCACTTACTGTATATTGTGTGCAAATGTGGATCCAGTCTTATATTGTCTGACCTATAGCTGCCTGTTGTACAAGACTCCAGACTGGAGCAGCACCGCAGGAAAGACCAAGATGTATTCAAAATCAAAAATGTTCATCTTTGACCCACGTGAAATTGTGTGGCATTCTGGACATTACTTTGTTTACAATGTTTATAATTTGTTTAAGGACACTGGAGGAAAGGGGATTTATTGAGTGGACAGAAAACACATTGGGTGCTTGAAAGTGTTAATTTTATGGTAATCTCATGGTAAGATTTGATGTGCTTTCAAGGAGAGGTTGGTTTTGGTCTGAGGTGGCAACAGGAGCAAGGTCAAAGTATCGTCATGACAGTCGTCTGCTTGGGCCCATGAATATCCACAAAAAGAAAAAAAAATTATGCCAATTCATTAGGTACAAAGCTGGCACTCTTGTCTGTAGGTGGCAGGTTTTTTTGGCTGATGGTGGTGCTACAGAAATGCTGAGAGTCTCTTAAAATCAATGAGTCATCCTCAAGGACACGCATCTAAGTCTAGACCAACACACAGTGGCTTCATAAAGAATTCAGACCCTTTCACCTTTTACACCCGTGTTGTAGATTAAATTTTAAATGGATAAAAATGCCATTTTTGCCTATCAATCGACACGCTTTAATGGAGCCCTGAATACGACAGTTCATACACAGGAAGAATGGGATAAACTGCCCAAATCCAAATGTGGAGACTCATAGAGACTTACCCAAGAAGACTAAAAGCTCTGAATACTGGTTGTAAATGAGAGATTTCAGTTTTGATTTTTAATAAATTTGCAAAGAAAAAAAAAAAAAAAAATGTTTTCATTTAGTCATTATGGGTTATTAAGTGTAGATTGATGGGCAAAAATGGCAGATTTATCCATTTACAACTAAATCTATGACACAAAAAGTGAAAGGGTCTGAATACTTTCTGAAGCCACTGTATTATAATGAACTAAATATGTGGTAGTTCGGGTCAGGACAAGATTCCATTCAATTATTATCTATCCCCACCTTGTCATTTTAGTACATTATGTCTATCTTCCTGTCTAGAGGCAGAATGTACTGTGGTGATGGGCTATTTAGGGATTTCTGTTCGCTGACCTGAAAAAGCTTTTAACAAATTGATTGTTCTTTTTCTCTACCTCGTTCACTTTTCCTCTCTCTTGCTCTTTCTCTGCCTGGATCAAGTGTTGTTATGTCTCCTCATAGTTTTTGTCACAAACAAAACAGGAATCTCAAGTCTATGTGTTGGAGCCTCAGACATGCCCACGTTGTTGTGAATTGCAGACACACCCTGACAGGTTTGAGAGAGAGCAAAAGTTTGACAGTTTGAAAGGAGTTTTTGAGTTTAGCCCTGTATTCACTGTGGCGATTTAAAAACAACAATATCTCAGCATTGAAGTAACAAACTTGTTTTGACAGAAACTATCTGAAGCCTGTGCATTTATCATCTTGGGCTTTAACAATGAAGAAATGATTTGCACATTGCAGAGGACTTTCAGCAGAGTGCCAGTCAGTGTTTACTGCTGGGTGTCAGGTTAGCATGTGGAACCTAAAATAGCAGACTGACTGACTGAGCTCTGCTAACCTGGAAACCTAGTCCAGTCTGGTTGGGAGGCGGAGTGCGGCGGGGGTCACCTTTGCTTTGGATAACTTCTGGCTATGAAATGTTGAATACATCTGAAAATCCTTGTTAATCAGTGTGAATTTAGTGAGGTTTAACAGACATTAAATGGATGATGTTCTTCAAACCTTTTCCCTTCACTGACCCCCCCCCCCCCCAGCACCTTCCCTCATCTATCTGATCACTGAGAAGGGGAAAGAGTTGGGGCAAGGGTTAAAAATAGCAGCCTGACATGAACCAAGGTGGAAATCTACCGAATGTGAAAAGTTACTGTTCATTGAAGTGGGATTAAATGATAGGGGGGTTGTTTAACCACGCTTGTTCTTTTAAATTCCTGATCCAAACAAAGATCTTTTAGTCTTGATCCTAAAGGTGATATTTTGATAATTGATCAACACTTTAGAAATAAAATATTCCTCTGGAAATTTGTGAGAAAGTTTTACATTTTGATTTATGATTGATTTAAAATGGATAAAGTCTTTTGACGGATAGTATGATTCTGGGAAATCATTTGAAACTTTTAGAGGGACTACTGTGATACTAGCATTATAGAGAATCTGACTTGAGGAGCTGGTTTGGGCAAAGCCTCCAGTCTTTGTATTTAGGTCAACTTCATAACCTAAATGTTAAATGCTCAGTTGTTCTCTGAACTCGACCTCCATTTTAGTTCATGAGATTTGCTCATAGACGTCACATGAGAACCAGGGACAGCTGCAGCAAAGCTGTTTTGCTTGTTCTTTCAACTTCAGCCTTCATTCTCCTTTAAATGTGTGTGCTTCCACCTAGTGGCAGAGTTCCTAAATTATTTATTTGGATTCTAGCAACTGTGGCTTTGTGTGTGTAAAATTAGATTATATCATATAATATGTTTGTTTGTGAACATCTTGCCATTCATGACAGTCTGTGGTCATAACAGTTTACAGCTCCCTTAACTTACTGGAAAAGAATGACAAACAATTGCTCATAGTATGCAATCCTTTCCCTTCCATGGATAGCACTTTCTCTTTCTTCTTCTGTCCCTTAATCAACCTCTCCTCTTCTTCTCTTCCAGCGTGAATGCATCTCTGTCCACGTAGGCCAGGCTGGCGTCCAGATGGGGAACACCTGCTGGGAGCTCTACTGTCTGGAGCACGGCATCCAGCCGGACGGCCAGATGCCCAGCCACAAGCCGATAGGAGGTCATGACGACTCCTTCACCACCTTCTTCAGTGAAACTGGGGCTGGGAAGTACGTCCCCAGAGCGATCTTTGTTGACCTGGAGCCCACTGTCATTGGTCAGTAGTATTGTGGAATGGAGCTTGTTTTATCAGGAATGAGTGATTGCATGTATCGTAGTGTCACCACTGCAATATGTCGCTTTTAAGTGAAAATGAAAAGAAAATCATCAAAGCTTCCTTTAAAGAGGAAGTTGTCATCTGACCTATTTCAGAAATTCCAAAAGTTTCCTTTTCATATCTTTTACCAAGCAACACAAGCAAGTCTGCATGTTGTACTCACCTAGAGAAGTGAGGTGTCTTAGTGGCCTGGTCAAATGCTGTCTCCACTAATAGCACTTCATATCTCAGATGTGTAAGTTTTTCCAACTCTTGCTTTTGTCTTCAATTTTCCAGATGAGGTGCGCACAGGAACATACCGCCAGCTCTTTCACCCTGAGCAGCTGATCTCAGGAAAGGAAGACGCAGCCAACAACTATGCTCGTGGACACTACACCATTGGCAAGGAGATCATTGACTCTGTCCTGGACAGAATCCGCAAGCTGGTAAGGCACTCTAAGGGTAGCCATCTTGTTTTAATTCACATTTACACATTTTTTCCCCTTTCCATACATTTAATCCCTAATTTCCCTGGATCAGTGCACTGAAAACTTGTATACTTGTTCAGCCAAGCAGGGATCAGCCTGTCAAATCTAACAGTCAGACCTGTGCACAAACTTGAACTCAAGCACCAGTTTATATTCAATGTCTTAAGCAACTTTACACAAAAGCAAGTACAGCTGCCAAGAATGGGTTTGTCTACAGCCTACATTAAAACAAGTGAGCTCTCTAATAAAATATGCTATTATTGTACAAGACACTAGGGTTGTCATAGGTAAATACTGGAAGAACTTAAACATGTTTAGAAATCATATAAAGCTTTCTCAGTATTTATTTTAATGCAAATGTTTGCAATCATTTCTTTTTGTATCTGTAGGCTGATCAGTGCACGGGCCTCCAAGGCTTCCTAGTCTTCCACTCCTTTGGTGGAGGCACCGGCTCTGGTTTCACCTCCCTGCTGATGGAGAGACTCTCCGTTGACTTTGGCAAAAAGTCTAAGCTTGAGTTTGCCATCTACCCAGCTCCCCAGGTTTCTACAGCTGTAGTGGAGCCTTACAACTCCATCCTGACCACCCACACCACCCTGGAGCATTCTGACTGTGCCTTCATGGTAGACAATGAGGCCATCTACGACATCTGCCGCAGAAACCTCGATATTGAACGCCCATCCTACACCAACCTAAATCGCCTGATCAGCCAGATTGTGTCTTCAATCACAGCCTCACTTCGTTTTGACGGAGCCCTGAATGTTGACCTGACAGAGTTCCAGACCAACTTGGTGCCCTACCCTCGTATCCACTTCCCTCTGGCCACCTATGCCCCAGTCATCTCTGCTGAGAAAGCCTACCATGAGCAGCTGTCAGTTGCTGAGATCACCAATGCTTGCTTTGAGCCAGCCAATCAAATGGTGAAGTGTGATCCTCGTCATGGTAAATACATGGCCTGCTGTCTGCTGTATCGCGGTGACGTGGTGCCCAAAGATGTGAATGTAGCCATCGCAGCCATCAAGACCAAGCGCACCATCCAGTTTGTGGACTGGTGCCCCACAGGCTTCAAGGTCGGCATCAACTATCAGCCTCCAACTGTGGTTCCTGGTGGAGACCTGGCCAAGGTGCAGAGGGCCGTGTGCATGCTGAGCAATACCACAGCCATCGCTGAGGCCTGGGCCCGTCTCGACCACAAGTTTGACCTCATGTATGCCAAGAGGGCCTTTGTCCACTGGTATGTTGGGGAGGGCATGGAAGAGGGAGAGTTCTCAGAGGCCAGAGAAGACATGGCTGCCCTGGAGAAGGATTATGAAGAGGTGGGGATCGACTCATTTGAAGAGGATGAAGAAGGAGAGGAATATTAGGCAGGCTTAGCTGTAATTTGCCAATGATATTCAGGGACAAAATTAGTCAGTTATTTATTAAGTAGAAAAAATAGAACATTCTGCATGTTGGTTTGAAATTCAGAAATATTTGATTTTATTTGCCTTTTTTTTTAATGTAAAAATTTACCTTCAACCTAAAGGTCTGAAGTTATTTCTTTGTTGTGCCATGAAAATTCTTACTTTTGACAGCTTTTGTGTCAATTTCTACCCATTTAATTTGTTTTATCAAAACAACAAAACATTGTGCAATAATTTAATTTTCATGTTTGAAAATAGTTTTGTTGCTCAATAAATCTTGCCTGCAAATTTGCTGCTTTCTGTTTATTTTTTGACTGGAGCATTAAAAAGAAACCCGTTTCCATGAAGCATGAAACTTTTTGTAGATATCCAGTCTCACTGTTTTGTACTACATACAGGTAAAATGTCAAGCTAGTGTCAATCCCTCACCAAACTGTTGGAATGTTTAATGTCTGCAGTTTTATAGTTCAGCCACTAGAGTACAGTCAAATCCTGCTTATGGAGCAGCTTTTAACACTTCCACTGAGAAGGAGCTTTTTGGTCTGAAAAATGATTTGAAGCTGCATATGAAATGGTGAAGATCAAAGCTGATTTCTCTCTCTCTTTCTCTTTTATTTGGCACATTAACAGACAAGAAATAGAAAAGGTTTTGCTTTCTAAGTATAAAGATATATGTATTTATAATGCTATAATACTTGTGCGTCACATGAACTCTCGTGGTGAAATCACTTTCACTGTATGCTGGGAAGACCAGACCCCTGTAATCACAAACATTATTGGGAAAATTACTGGTTTTTCACCTTTGGATAACTTCAGAACAGCTCTTTTAACTTAAGTTCATTTTCAGCTCTGATTAATAATAAGTATCCATGGTAATTCCTACATTTGCCTGCGATAAATTATTTGCAAAATACAAGGTTTAGGATATCTGTATTTACCTCAGTTTGAAAATGCAAGGTAGTTGAAGTGGAAAAATGGGCAATTAAATGGGAATTCAAAATGTCTGCAGCAAAAGCACAAGTAATTTGTTTCTCAAGGCAGCAAAAATAGCTCCCATCCCTAAAAGTGCATGAAAAACCACTTTAGCCAGTAAAAGCTATTAGATTTCTTTGGGTTTGGTTTAATGAAAAGTTGACAAATAAGGGTCATTTGGCTGAAATTAAAAAATGTACAAGGTACATTTGTACAATGTACCACGGATCTCTTTAATTCCTCTCTGGTACAGTACAAATGTAAAACGGTCATCAACATACTACATAAGACTGAAATGGGGAGCAAGTGGAGCATTTTTACAAAATATCCACTGGGCAGATCTGTCCTTGACCAGATGTGGAGCTTACATGTCAGCAGCAGAATTGAAGCCTCAAGAAGTTATAATTATTACTAAATCATGCTCTGAGAATCATTCAAAACATCTCTACTATCTGCGATGCAGGTAGAAATGGGATAAATGCCTTTAAAGATCTGAAGAGTGAAATTAATGTTGGCATACTGGATTAATGTCCAGGGACAATGTGATAAACATCCTGCCAAAAGTGTGTTAAGAGGCCACTGGCAACATAGACAAATATCACACGTTTTGGGTGGACAGCTGATGAAAAGGCAGAAGGCCCAAGGTTATACCCATCACAGTGCAGCCCCACAGTTTTGATCTCTTCCATTCCTCTGTGGTTATTCTTCTTAACAAATGTTGACCTCAACATATAGCAGGAACTGACTTCCAATATCATACATAATCCATAACTATAGTGATACGTGTTTTTCATACTTAACACAGATGGCTCCAAAGATCCTGATACATGGTGTGCAGGTGTAGCAGTGTCCCAGTGAGTGAGTCATTTATTAGGAGAGGGGCAACAGACCATTACACCAAAGAGCTATTGACATTATTATTGGCCCTGCAGTGGATGTTGGAGAAGGAAATAAATAACATCATCATTGCATCTGATAGTATACTATAAAAGCATACAATCTGGAAGATCATCGTTTAGGACAGATAATATCAATGACATATTCCTCAAGGTGGAGTGGATATTCTGGCCAAACAAACTCAGAATTCAACAAGTCCTATTCAGCAAAGCTGAAGCCAAGACATTCATCAGGACATATTGTATGCACAGCCAGTATGGCAGGAGTATTGGGATGAGAATGAAACCAGAAGACATGAATACAAATACATGTCGGTGCTGGGAAGATGGATGGCAGGGAAAATATTGGGAGGAAAATATCACCCATGTGAGAATAGGTCATACAGGACTCAACCAGCCATAATATAAAATAGACGGAAGGCAAAATACCATGACTTTTAGAAGAAGAAGAAGAAGACGGAGGAGGAGGAGTAGAAGAAGAAGAAGAAGAAGAAGAAGAAGAAGAAGAAGAAGAAGAAGAAGAAGAAGAAGAAGAAGAAGAAGAAGCAGCAGCAGCAGCAGCAGCAGCAGCAGCAGCAGCAGCAGCAGCAGCAGCAGCAGCAGCAGCAGCAGAAGAAAAAGAAAAAGAACAAACAAGAAGAAGAACATCCGGACGACGACACAGTGGTGGTGCAGGAAGAATTAGTCACGACTTCTCGGTTGCCTTACGGACCCTGACTCCTGAGGATCATGAGGTAACTTGTCTTATGTTTTTTTTCAGTTAATATACTAAATATATAACACACATATCGATTATCAAAACAAACGACCATAAATAGGGGCGTCGAGTGGCGCAGTGGGTTGAGCAGGCCCCATGTGTGGAGGCTACAGTCCTCGCTGCAGCAGGCCCCGGTTCGATTCCCGCATCGGACGGCCCTTTACTGCCTGTCATTCCCCCCATTTCCTGACTCTCTCTCTACTATCCTGTCCAATAAAGGCACAAAAGCCACAAAAAATATATAACAAAACGACCATAACTACGTATAGGACATAGGTGTCAATAACTTACAGCTCACAATTAGAACTCAAGCGCTAAGGAAATACCTAGGCATCTAGATTGATAATAAATGTACTTTTAAAACTCACATAGACAACTTGACTCACAAATGAAGTATGCAACTTGGCTTTCTGTAGAGGAGCGTGTCCCGTCTCCCAGTGAGTAGTAGGAAAAGTATTGTGGAGGTGACGTTTCTCTTTGCACCAGATTATGAAGATGAAAATGTGTATCGTTGCTATTAATATATCTCTTTTATTTATTTTTTTTCTGTACTCAGGTCTCACCTGTAGGCTATATGTGATCTTGATCTCAATGTGACTTCCTGATTAAATAAAGTATTAAAATAATAATTTTGCCACACCCTCATTTCCATCATTGAGGTGCCCTTGAGCAAAGCTCCCAACTACATCAGATTGTGGTTGTACTGGAAGCTATATCTAAATGTATGTAACTGTTTTTAGGCAAGGCCACAATGAGTGAGGTGATGTCTGCCCTAATAAGTAACTTCTGTCTCCAGATGACAGAGAGTTCAGCCCTTAACTACTGCACACCTCCAAACATATCTATGCATGACAGTACTTTCCATACGAGGTGGAGAAAATGTGTGATCAGTGCTTGTAACATTCACTTCCCACAAGTGCAATTAAACCTTGTTGTTTTGGACACCACACCCATTATAACTTTGTTAACATTACTAAGAAGGGAGTATACAGAAATGTGTCCGTACTTCCTGAAATGTGTCAGGTAATGAGTGAAATTATCTTTCACTGTTTACTGTTTTATTCATTTCTTCAATAATGGTTTTAGCTGTGTTTCATTAATTTAAAGAGTTCTGCTCATATTTTTCATTGATATTTAAATTTTGTAATACAAATCATTGTACTTAATTGTACATTGTTAATGTTACATTAACAAAACTGTTTTTTCATCCTTAGATAGTGGCTGTTGCAGCCAGGAACCTGCAGCATGCTGAAGAATTTGCCAAAAAGCACAACATCCCTCGATCATATGGAAGTTATGATGACTTGGCAAAAGATCCAGACATTGGTGGGTTCTTCAGTCAACATGTAGCGTAATGTTTTAGTCTAAAGTGAATTAACAATTTCTACTCAGCTGAAGTGTCTATCGGCCAGTCACTGAATCTCTACCTGCTCCAGGAATGTTTATCTTTAGCGGACTCTGAATTGCAGACTTGGACATAAGTGAAATACTAAATAATGTTTCTAAACACTAGTCTCTCTGTTCCTCTCTCTCTAGATGTGGTATATGTTGGCACCATCCACCCTTACCACCTTAGTACTGGCAAGCTTTTCATAAAGTCTAAAAAGCATGTGTTGATTGAGAAGCCCCTAGCCATGAATTCAAGGGAGGTGCAGGAACTCATCACTGCAGCTCGAGACAACACTGTCTTTCTAATGGAGGTAATATTTAGCATAGAAATATATCCCTTTTCCACCAAAATCACATTTATCATTTACCATTTACCTGTCCAATCCATCCCATGTCTTCCTCCCAGGCAGTTTGGACACGTTTTTTTCCCGCATCCCTGGAGATGAGAAGACTGCTGCACCAAGGAGAGGTAGGTGATGTTCAGATGGTGAGGGCTGAACTGGGGCATCCGTACTCTCATGTCCCCCGCGTGACTGAGAGGAAGCTAGGAGGGGGTGCAGTGTTGACCCTGGGCGTCTACTGTCTGCAGTTAATCTTCATGGTCTTTAATGGCGAGAGGCCTGAGTCCATCCAAGCCACAGGGCAATTCATAGACACAGGTGATTGTCTCAAGGAAGTCAATTTCTTAAAATGATCACTGCAGCAAATAAATACTCATACTCTAATAAAATATCTACTACTTAAAAGCCCTGATACCTATTCTTACATAGAGTCTAGTGGTATTTTATCAAGAAAACTCAAAGACACAGTTTCCAACGAATTCAAATCTCTCTCTATATTGTCCAGGCGTTGATGGGACTACAGTTTTGGTCCTGAAGTTTGCAGGGAACAGACTTGCCATCTGCACTTTTTCCATCACCATGATGCTGACCTCCGATGTGGTTATCATTGGGACCAAAGGCACCATTAAGGTAACAAGGAACACAGCATGCAATAGGAAAGGTAGAAATATCTCTGCACAGAAATACTTAATTGATCAAAAGTCACAGGTATGTTAATATGTTAATGTACAACACTTCATGCGAGGCGAGTTATACCTCACTGATTTCCACATAAGGTACCCCAACCTGTGTGGTGTCCTACAACGTTGGAGGTGAATGGGAAAGAGATGCAATTTCCCCTGCCAGAGCCTGGCATGCCATTAAACAACATTAACAGTACAGGTCTGCGATATGAGGCTGAGGAGGTTCGCCGCTGTCTACTCAAAGGTACAAGATGCACTATAGCATTAAATTAGAACAGCTGCAGCATTTGCAATTGATCCACATTGATCACAAATATGTTATTTAACATTTTAACATTTTCAGTCCTTTTTTTACAGTATATCCAAGTGTGAATGTAATACGTAAGATTTAAATAGCTTCTCCTGACTAATAAACAATTCAGTGACAAAATTTTCAGTGTGAAAAGATATAATTGGATTCTTTGTTAGTATTGTGCTAATAATATAAGATAAGAGGGAAAAGGGCATTGGCTGGAGGTGTAAAAAATACCTTGCACACACATGTGACTTTATCCTGAAATTGGCTCTTGCTTATCATCAGTTGTGATTTCTGGTTTGGCTGTAGGACTAAAGGAGAGTCCAGGGATGCCATGATCTCACTCCAGCCTAATAGTAGAAGTTGTAGATGAGGCCAGAAGACAACTGGGGGTGACATATGACCAGGACAACATCCAGTGATGTGTGAGCAAAATGATGGAATGTGCCCTAGTGAAATCAAACCACATTTTTTGGTGTGTGTGTGTGTGTGTGTGTGTGTGTGTGTGTGTGTGTGTGTGTGTGTGTGTGTGTGTGTGCGCGCATGTGGGTTTGTTTTACCAAAAACTGGGAGCCCACTATATTTGTGAGCTTCTTGGGGACCAAAATTCTAGACCCAACTAGTTTAAAGGGCTGTTTGAGGGTTAAGACTTGGTTTAAAGGTTAGGGTTATTAAGGGTTGGACATTAAGTTGTGAAGGTTAGGGTAAGCGGGTAAGTTGTGTGTGTGTTTGTGTGTAATAACATTAACAGTGGTTGTTGGAGTCAAATATAATGGCTAGTGGGGTAGGCTTAGTGTGTTTGAGACCCATAAATGAGGCAGGAATCCAAGGTTCAAGAATGCAAAAGAATGCATTGCTGTTTAATTTCATTTTCATCTCTTTGGAGATTTCTTTTTGATGTGTGTGGTTTATGTTCTACAAAGAGAGAAAAATTATTACATGAATCAAATCTCAACACAAATGGTGTGCGATAAAGGTAAATCTAATATTAAATAATGAAGCTCACTTACAGAACACACACAACATGACTGAGGTCAAAAAGAAACTTTCAATTAATGTTTTGATTTTTGTTCTTTCATTTTCAGGTATTTTGTATAAACAGTGTTGGTTAATGATTAAATATTGTACCTCTTCAAAAATGTTCATATATATAACATTAAGAAATTGTAAAAAAAAAAAAAAAAAAAAAAAGGTTTTCAGTATTGGTTGCTCAGCAACAGTACAGACACCTTTCATCTTTCCAGAAGTGCGTGACTCTCAGGAAATATAGTGCACAGAGTAGTGCACATGCGAGTGTGATACTCTAACAGTTGTGAGAGCATGTTGGACATTTTAGGTAAACCTTAACACTGTCTAAAACCCACTTTCAAATTTGTGAAACCTTTATTCTATTTGTGAAAATGTAAAAAAAGGGGATTTCACTGCACTTCTGCACACCTAGACCTCCATTATATTTAGATTTGTAAAATGTGGAGTAGATTGCAGCAGAGAGGCTAAAGTTTCTTTAAAACACAGTTTCAGTTTTAAAGGTTAAAGGTCAAGGTCATTGTGACCTCACAAAACATGTTTTTGGCCTCTTGAATGTGATATCTCAAGACCGCCTTGAGAGAATTTCTTCAGATTTGGCACAAACATTTCCTTACACGTTTCCTTACATGATGATGTAGATTTGAATTAAAGTCTTCTCCACTGTAAGTAATGGTAGGAAAATAGTGAATCCTTTTGTTTGTTGAATTTCTAAATCCACATCATTACTTTTGCTGCTTTGAAAATCAAAATCTGCACATTCAATCTCTGTTTCAGCTG
Source organism: Seriola lalandi dorsalis (assembly GCF_002814215.2). Classification (NCBI taxonomy): domain Eukaryota; kingdom Metazoa; phylum Chordata; class Actinopteri; order Carangiformes; family Carangidae; genus Seriola; species Seriola lalandi. The sequence continues at coordinate 567,904 of NW_019525434.1, forward strand.
AAATTACTGTAATTCAATGACACCCCTCCTCCTACACTGGATTAGTTTGCATGTCAGGAGTATGGTCATGGTCACGCCTGTGAAGTCCCTCTCCTCCTGGGTGGGATGCACATCCTGCAAACCAATCGGTAACACTAACCCTCAGACTGCTGTTGCACTGAGTATGCTGTCACTGACACTTTTCGAAAGCTAGAGGTCGTAGTTGCTTTACCACAAGAGGGAGTAAAACAGCATCAGAGACAGTGTAAAGTCTCAGACTGGAGGTCACTGGCAACAGCCTGGGCTATAGGCTTTATGACCAAATCGCAATGTCCCCCCCTAAGGCCTGAACCCTGAAGCCTCACAGACTTAACTGACGTCACCTGGTACAGTAAGAGATCGAGTGTGAGAGGCTGCAAGAGCTCAAAATGGTATAAAGAGGAATCGGACAGGACTCTGTGACATATCAGTTATTTTGATGACAACAAAACATGTTGCATACAATTCTGGCTTTGGGACTTTTGATATTACATTTGTTACTTCCTCCCTTTTAGTAATGTTGATCTGATAAAAGCATATTTGGAATTTGTCATCATACCATCATAGGACAAATAACTACATACAGTTCTGGCTCTGAATCATCAGTGAACTATGTGCTTATACTTACTGTGGGTTAGGAATGTGGACTTCCGTGTAGTGTTCTTTAAGGTCCCAAAATATCTGCTTGAGAGGCCTCATGCACTTGTTGATTTTATGGCCCTAAGCCCTTACCAAGAACGAGCCTCAAAGTCTATGAGTCCATGAGGCTGGAGAGTAGGATTTTTGTCCGTCCATCCTGCAATATCTCAGTAGGCTAATGCCTTGAGAGAATTTCTTCAAATTTGGAACAAGCATTTACTAGGAATGGAGGATAAACTGATTAGATTTTGGTGCTCTGAGGTCACAGTGAACTCACAAAACATGTTTTAGGATAAACAATAGGATAAAATGGTGAAGAGATGACATTTTATATCTGAATGGTCAAAGGTCAACATCACTGTGACATCATAATGTTGTGCAAAAATACTTCTGGCCATTATTCAATGCTATAACTCAGGAAGAGGAGATTGTGAACATATTTCCTGCAACTTGGCTGTTTGGCAGAGGCATACAACTGCGAGGCGGCATTTTTTATTGTCTGGTATAGACATCACTTTTGTTGCCTGGAAAATCAAATCATACCTTGATTTGCCACAAGTAGATTAAGGGTAATGCTGTAATTTGTCTCCCCCTTATTCAGTGTTTCTAAACAATATATGAAGATTTAATAAACGGTAAACACCATAATGTAGTTAACAACTTAAATGTCCTTATATCTGCTCCACTACATTATAGTGTGTTATAAATCATTTATTACATCTTTACTGTTTATAAGTACTAAATAGAGGGACTTCAAATCATAAATTGTCAAAATAACAATACTTACAACAATATAGCTCAGATGGAGGAGCCATGATGGCCTTATATGACCTATTCTGAGGAGATATGGTAGCATACTATAATAGCAATACAGCTATTACTCGAATTTTATACATTGTACAATGTAGGACATTCATTTCACTCAGCTGAATAGTTCAACAGTTGCACGGGAATTGACTACGTACATTTTTAGTGCACTGATGGATAAAATAAGATGAGTTTAAGATTTATTTTATAATAAAAAATAATATAATAAAAATAATAGTGCCTAATCCTATAGAGACATGTGGAATGTACATTTTTTGTGTTATTGAAATTGTAATAGAAACCTCTTCCACTTAATGCTGTGCTTTCTGTTCTTTAATTTTCAGGTAATTTGTACATTTCTCATAGAGTCTCAAGTGAAAAGGGAAAAGATCTGCTGGGTAGTTGTTTTTACAATTTTCATTTAATTCACTTTTTATGAAATATCTTTAAATATTGAACTCCTTCAACAATTTTCCTATTTGAAATTAATATTAATTCACTAATTATAATGAAGAAATAAAAAAAAGAAAAGAAAAAAAGTTAATTGTTGGTTGCCCGGCAACAATACAGACGCTTCTCACCCTTCCGGAAGTGCGTGGCTCTGAGGAAATATGGCGCATAGAGCAGTGCACATACCAGTGATATTCATTGTTTCAACCTATTCCTTTACCGCATTCTGTTTGTATATTTTGGTTTCTTTTGCACGATTTGAAACAGTAAAGGCTGACAATGTGTTCAGTGCAAGCCACACAACTACTGTACCCGTTGCTGCCGCCAGGGATTTACGGTGAGTTTACACACTCACGTTGCTGTTAGCTAGTTATGCTAACGTAAAATTAGTAACAGTTATTGATTTTTTTCAACTGTAACGGTATGTTTCATTTTTACAGTAACTACAGTTACAGTCTTGTCGTTTTAAGGCTGTATTTCTGTCCCATTTTCCAAACGTGAACGCTTGTGTTAAACCCTGCAATCTTGATGAGACTGAAACGTGTACCTGACTCCATTCTAAAAGTTGTCCATTTAATGAATTCCTCCTTGTAGGAACCACACACCCTTTGCAGATTTATAAACAAACATGATTTTCAAAACACTATTGTGTTGAAGTGAAGTTCAGCGGATATATGGTTCATCAATAGGCACTACATAGAATTACAGTCTCCCCTTTACTGCACAGATGTAGCGTTAACGTTGTTGCTATCTGCAATAAACTTAGAATCGCAGCGAGCAGGGCTGGTTATGTTCTGATACTGATTTAATCGATCAAATCTAATATGGTATTAATGGAGAAATCATGTTGAACAGATGAACAGCATTCCTGTGTGAAAACATAAAGGAATTGGCCGTTAGTTTGGGAATGTGATTTATACGTGTCACATAATGTCAGTACTGAATAAGATTTTGAGGTTTGTTGACATAAGGTGAGTGTGTAAGGTGAGTTACTTACTGATTGTTATACCCGTGCATGGGGCATGTATATCGTAACAAGAATTTGCACTGCATTGCAGCAAAATTGTTCCTACCTTGCTTTTGTTATACAAATGATATTTGACATTTTACATTGGATCAAAAGATGCTTTTCTGCTGAATGTGGCAGATTTGCTGTATTATGAAGACTATCCTTCACACTAGCTCATTTACCAAAGAGCCTGCTGCTGTTGTCTTTTTCCGTCTAGGACTTATTTGAACTCAAGATCTTTTGTCCTCTCTTGGCATCACAGGTATTTGTTGTATGACGTGAACCCCCCGGAGGGTTTCAACCTGCGGAGAGATGTGTATATCCGCATGGCCTCCCTGGTGAAGACTTTGAGGAAGGAAGGGGATGACTGGGTATTGGTGCTTCCTCCATGGGGTCGCCTCTACCACTGGCAGAGCCCCAAAATCCACCAGATCCACATCCCCTGGGGAGAGTTCTTTAGCCTCACCAGCCTGCAGGCCAATGTGCCTGTCATTGAGTACGAGGAATTCATTGCTGGTAAGCTTTTTGTTTTGGTGACCCACGCTAGGGTTGCATTTACTGAAAGATTTATATTTGTCTGATATGTGAACCTATTGAAACCTTATTATCTGCATATGATTTATAAATAAGCTGAACATATTTTAGTGCTTTTATACCTTAATAAATACCAGTGGTTACATTTCACAATGCACAGACACCACTTTCTAATCAGCTGTTAAAACAGTGCCCCTTCACAGTCTAGGTTTATTGGGTTTGTTAAAGCCAATCAATCAGTCAGTGTGTTTTATTCTTCTCTTTATTATTCCTCTCTATTCCACCTTAGAGAATGGAGGCCCATTCATAGACCAGGTTCTTGTACTGCAAAACTACGCTGAGGGATGGACTGATGGAAAATGGGAAGAAAAAGTTGATGAACGGTCATGCATTGAGAAGTTGATGTACTCCAAAGATAAACAGGGCTACTACAGGTAACCTCCTTTTCTGTCATGACTTCTTTTGGAAACATACACAAAAAAGCTGTTTATTGTTTTACATGAAACAGATTCATTACACTTTGGTGCCAAAGAAATTGAATTGTAACTGCAGTAGAATAACTGAATAGACCTTCTTCAGACAGTGATTGAACACATTCGTAGTTATTCTTTATTAATTACATCTACGTCTTCCTTCCTGCTCGCACATCTCTCTCCTCTCCATCCATCATCAACTGTCTCATTTATCTTGTCTGTCTGTGTTTTTCCAAGGGGCTGGTTTTGGGGCTATGAGGAAACAAGAGCTCGAAATGTAAGATGTATATCAGCCCAAGGTCATGCCTCTATCATGGCCCCAGTTCTTCAGAAAAACATCACAGTGACGTGAGTCTACAGAGCAACATGTTTACATTAAATGCAGACTAATCACATACATGCACTGGGTCTTGACAACAAGCAACTAGCAACAATGTCTGGTAAAGTGTGTCTGTGGCAGATAAATCAATATTATTATTTTTGAATTATGTGGTGGTATTCAGATTATGATTTGACCCAGCACTCAATTCTTGAAATGGTTTACCAGACTTTTACAGTTGATCATAAAGATAAAATTTCAGACACTATGCATATGCAATCACTCAAAATTAGTGGACTCACAAATCTGGATTGTTTGATAGTAATTATGAAATATCCTGCCAGTATATTGTGCCGTAATTTTCTATCAAATCTCTGAATACTATGTTTGCGTATCTTTTTGAAAATTGAGTAAGTTTTAATAAATTCAGTTTTGCTGTGTCCCTGAGATGCTAAAGGTAGCAAGAGATCTCAAAATGTTCTACAGTTAATTTTACCAATGTTATGAAAGTGAGTGTCATGAAGTTACTATCCAGACATAAAATGGATCATATGTTTCCAAAATAATCAGTCTCTAGTTAAAGCAGCCTAAGCATTAAGTATAAAATCCTCTGTAAAACAGCTATGTCTTTGATCTCGCTGTTTATGAAAAAGCTGAAAGATGATCTGACTTCATTGTTATTTAAGTGTGGTATAGCTTAGTTTGTCCTCTCAGATCTCTGTGACATTGACAGGAAGAAACTTGTGTGTGTGTCTGTGTGTGTGTGTGTCTGTGTGTGTGTGTGTCTGTGTGTGTGTGTGTCTGTGTGTGTGTGTGTGTGTGTGTGTGTGTGTGTGTGTGTGTGTGCGCGCGCGCTGCTGCTATTTTTCAGATCAGTAATGCTTGACCGAGCTGAGACACTCCTTCATGACCACTATGCTGGGAAGGATTACTGGGATGTAAGTCAAGTAATTGGCTATTGTCATACCTGTGTTAGAAATACTGGTGTCAGGTGTTGTGTGACACTCCTGATGCAGTATTAACCTGTTACATTGCTGTGTCCTCACATAAAATAACGTACATGTGAAAGTGGATTTTTGTACTTTTAAGCCAAGGGTTTAAGGAACACCATCTTGTCTTTAAACTGATGTAGGGATCTCTACAATTGTCTGTGTTTCATTCAGACCCGCCGCAGCATGGTCTTTGCTAAGCACCTGCGACTCATAGGAGATGACTTCAGAGCAAAGTACCTGAACTCTACAGATGACAGAGACCACACCATTTACAGTGAGGATTGGACTCGTATGAAAGTGAGCCAGTGTGTCTGACTATGGTGTGATTATATGGTTGTGCTGATGCTTCCATTTACTATGTGTTTACCATATACTGTAGGTGCTCTACTATTAGCTATAACTGCATTAGCATCATTAATTGAATTCTGGCTTTTATTTGACAATTTGCATTTTTTAAGATGATCATTTCAATCAGTCATTAAAATCTTTTCACATCAAATATGTATATTAGTATAACTATTAGTATAACCATTGTGGTTTACAGCATCTTAGAATTACATCTTCACAAACCCCCCACAATCATTACAAAGTATTGTAAGAGCATTTCCATCAAACTCTTTTTGAGTTTGTGTCTGCATTTGTTGATTTTTTTTCCAATTTCAGTGATTGACATTGTGATCACTAAACAACTATTCATTTCAGCATTTTGATTATCAAGTCTCAAGTGTTAATTTTCAAAGAATAATTGAACAGTGTTTTGCCTTTTCTCTGTTTCTTCAGGCCAAGCTGGGCTCAGCTAAAGGTGGTCCATATCTAGGGGTCCACCTGCGCAGAAAGGACTTTATCTGGGGTCACAGAGAGGATGTACCCAGCCTTAAGGGGGCAGTCAAAAAAATTCGCAGCTTGATGAAGAAGCACAAACTTGACAAAGTGTTTATTGCAACAGATGCAGATGAGGAAGGTAACTAGTCTTTTTTGTTTAATAGGAAAAAAATACATTGTGGTCTCAAACCATTTCAAATGGAATTGACACAATAAGATAAAAATCTGTGTATTATAATGATATTAATAATTACAATGATAATGACCTAGTATTAGTAACCATTCTAGTAAGTGGTAGTAACATATCAAAAAATCATAGTCACTATAAATGCTTTCATAATCCTTTGTTATGCAATCTTGTAGAATTGAAGGAGCTGAAAAAGCTGCTGCCAGACATGGTGCGGTTTGAACCATCAACAGAGGACCTGGAGCTCTTTAAAGATGGAGGAGTGGCCATCATTGACCAGTGGATATGTGCTCATGCAAGGTAAATTAGTTTTCATGGTTTTGTTTCATGCATTCATTACATGATGGTTAGTATAGCAGTTTATTAGTCAGCTTAATGGTATGAGACAAACTGACACATTTTTATGAGCTCATGACTATTTTTTAATTACAAATTCTTATATTTTTAAGAATATAAACAAAAGAAAATGACGCCACATAAGTATGAAGTCACATTCAGACATCATGGACACAGTACATCATACACACTGCTTAAATACATTTTTGATTAAAGGTGCCCTGTGGAGTTTTCTGGTAAACAGCAGGTCAAAGTAATTTGTCTGGTACTTTAGTTTACAACCAAATACCTGCATGACTATTGATATTCCCATCAGCTTCACAAGCTGCATAGCTGTAGACTCTTCTAGCATTATCATATTAGAGTTTATTAATTATAATAATGTATAATATAATGAGATATGTAATCCATCCGAGGACCTGCCCATGGAATATTTCGACTTGAAAAACTAGTTAGTATGACAGTGCATGTTACTGTCACTGTGTTATGTGCTCATGTAATTTTCCAGGGCAGTGTACTATTTTTATACACCTATTAATTATTTTATTTCTATTTTCAGAGTGTTCATAGGAACATCTGTGTCCACCTTCTCTTTCCGGATTCATGAAGAGAGGGAGATCCTGGGTTTTGACCCCAAAACTACGTACAGTCGTTTCTGTGGAGACACTGAGAAAGAATGCGAACAGCCCACACACTGGAAAATTGTTTATTGATGTGACCTCTGACTTACCTGTCACACACAAGTGCCAAAAAGCAGTGTTAAAAGTGACATTTATTTGTATGGAATATAATAGGAAGATACTATAGCTGTTTTGTGGTGTATTTTTTATGGTTTCAGAGTTGTGCAATCAGGTCTGCAATGACCACTGTGACTGAACCTTAAGCTCAAAAGGCCATGACTAGCTGCCAAACATGAATTACTGTAATATTAAACCATGAAATCTTCATATATATTTTTTTTGTTCTATGTTGAATGTGGTTTCTTTCATGACACCTTGGTGTTACTAATATTAGTACAACTGGTGTCTTAAAATGACAGCAGCAGGCGCTGTTGTGTGGGAGCATTCTCTGTTTAACATTTCATGAGATTGAAATGATAAGGTTTAGTGCTGATGTTGATCATCTAAACTTTATTATATTTTGAAGAATATAGTGAATTACACCACATACGTATGAAGTATCATGATTATAGTACATAGCACATTGCTTTAATACATTTTTCATTGGAAGTGCACAGTCCATTGTTTGTTTGTGCATTACTGCCACTGTCTGTTCATCAGTGGCCAACCACTGATAAGTGGCTTAGCATTAAAACTGCCGGAGATGAATATGCCAGGCATATGCATCCTTTTGCCTTTGTACACGGTCCAAACAAAAAGCGGATCCAATGACAAAAACACTGCATCAAAGCACTAGTAGTGGTTAAAAACCCCACAGAGCACCTTTACAATAGAAGACCACACCAAACTTAATGATCAGCTCAGGATTTGTTGAATAGAGGTGCATTTCCCATCTCCTATCACTGTATTTCAGTATTTGTGTGGAATAACTTTCCTCCCTTATTTCATATATTTGTACAGTGCCAGTATTAACATTTGTTTCATGAGATTGTGTAACAGTATTACAGATATTGAAAAAGAAGGAAAATATGACTGAAAAACATGTATTTAAAATTTAGTAATGCCTAATTCTTTCCATCTTTTCATTTCAAGCCATGGACTGTACCATTATAGTATTATTACTAATTATGGTTCTGGTGAAAGGTATTGACTTACACAAAGGAGCCACTGTGTCCTGCCAATACTAGTCAGCCATCAGACTATCACACAACACACCCTTTTTTAATTCCTGATGAGGCACCTGTTTTGAAAAAAAAAATGTCTGGTATGCGTGTGGTCACATGCCATTTTGTACAGTACCTGCGTGATTTCGATTTTGTGTCAAATAAAAACAATTTTAGGCAGAGTTTCAACATGGGATAAAACAGATGAGTGAAGGTTTGTTTGTGTTGTTTATGTTCTTGTAGGTGTGCTAACACCATCATCACCACATTTACACACTCTTAAATGCACATCTTAACCAGATTAAGTCATCAGGTGAAATGTAAAAATTTTGTAAATAATATTATGTGATGGTTGTAATATTAAGTCTTGGTTGGGGCAAAATTGCATTTGAAAATACTGCTACATAGTAAGGATTTCAGAGCCATTTTGGACTCTGAGCCAATGAAAAGTGCTTCTGTGTCATGCTTACCAATACCAGACACTTTTTTTTTCACACATCATCAAGATGGAGAAACCAGTTTGACTACCTTGAAGATTCTAAATGCTTCCTGTTTAACAAGTCAGTAGTCTCAAATGTCAAATGTGTGCTCTAAGTGAAAAACACTGTCTCCGGCCTCCAGCACATCAAGCTTTAATAACATGATTTTTTTCAGTCTTATATGGTTGAAATCTTGAACATTTGCCTGCTCTGAATCGCATTATTTTTCAGTCAGTAGCCTGTAACTTGGGTTTCATTTCTCAACATACTGTAGTCACATGTATGTGGCGTCTAGAGAGTTCATGGCATTGTTTTTCCTCTTCCCTTGGGAGCCCCCACATGATACCTATGTGACTTTTCCCATTGGAGACCCACTATTCACCAACAACACCTTACAAACTTGTGTAATTGAGCGTGTAATTTGGTGCTTGGTCTTACCTTATCACCTCTAAATCCACGTTCTCCCTTGTAGAACAGTAATGTAAAATGTTTTGTAACCTTGCAGCCTGTAGTCTTAATTACAGATTTTATCCAAGTTACCAAACGTTGCCCTGAATAACAACTATAGCTTTTAAAAATGAATAAGGAGGACTCAGAGGCTTATCATTTCATGAAATTCCTAAGGACAACAAAAAACATCAAGGGTGACCTTCATATAGTGGGTTATCATTTAATTAAAATTAAAATTAAAAGTTATTTGGATTTGATTAAAATAGTTTCATATATATTTTAATAATTAGGCACTTCAAGGGCCCTCCAGCCACATTCAGTGCAGTTACATGTGCAGTCATGTGCTTCTCCTTTGTTCTGGTACACGCCCTTTCACAGATTTACCCTGTCACACACAGGTGGAGCTACCCACATAAGCAGGAGGCGACGTTAGAGACAGGTGAAAGTTGTTGTTACATTCAACCTTTGCAGTTACTGCGGCGTCACTGAAGGAGAGTTTTTCAGTTTCTGTGTTTGAGTGTGAATTTCTTCTGTTTTACTCCCATAACCGACTGATGGAAAGGTCATCCTGCTAGGGGCCACCTAGCGACATGTCCTTCATAAGTCAGATAACAAATCATTTGACCATTTAAGAGGACAGACGCAGCCAGGTAGGTCCAGTGGTTTATTGCAACATTATTAATGTATTATTAAGAGGAAATGTGGTGGAGCTACTCAGAAAAAATTTCAATGAGTTTCATCACAAATTGAGTCATTCTTCTTTCATTCAGATATAACATAATGCATGTGCACAGATTAGTCAACTACAATGATTGTCAGTAACAGTTTGATTTAAAAAAATAAAATGTGTTGTGAAACGCCAGACTACTGTAAATGTAAAAACCCCTATACACAAAGTCTACTTAGAAGCTGTTCTGGGGCTTTGGATTATTTCACACAATCTTCATCAGCAGAGAGCGTTTCGCAGTTTTCACAGAACTGTAGATTAATTGTAAAGTTACATTCCTCTCAGCAGTTTAAGAACTTGTCCATGTTGTCTTAAAAAAAATGAACCTCAAATCTTAATTATATGTATACTTTATGCAATTAAACCATGCTGATACATGGACCTGAAATAAATTCCACCTACGTGTGTGGTCATTAAAAAAAACTTTTATTTGCATCAACTATTTGTCAGTGAACTGATTTTTTTTATATAATGTGTCTTCACTCCAGCCTCCTCTACCGATGGCGTTCTTCCAACAGCTGCGACTTCTTCTCTGGAAGAACGGGTTGCAAGTTATCAGACAGCCGGTGAGTGACTTTCAAATGCAGCTATATGGAGCTACTTTTTTATTTTCGTGTGAGCACACGGATCTGTATTTAATGTCAGCTTTACTAATACCCAGGACAGATTATGCGGAAGATGTGGTATAAATAAATGACAGCGTTTTTACAGACTGAATACTAGAATGAATGAACTCTTCATGAACTGATTATCGGTGTTTTATGATATGTTGTAGGCATGGTCTCTGACTCTCATCGCCTGGCCTCTGGTCATCTTCATCATCATAGCCGTGACCCGCAACCAGTTTCCTCCAGTGGTAAAAGATACATGTAAGTGTAAAAGTGAATTGAAACGTGCTTTGACGCAAGTTTGTGTGTAGTTAATGATATGTTTTTCAATGGCTGTTCATCACAAATACACTTCTTTGCAAAGACAAGTCTTGATATTAATTGCAAACAGGATAATGCTAATAACCCTGGCACTACCAAACATAAACCCTTTATAAAGGCAAATATAACACAATAAAAAAAACACAATGAAAACACTTTTTATAAATATTAAACTTATGTCCTATAGACTCTATATAGAGTATTTTCAAAGTATTACGGTACAACAGATCTTTAAATGATTCTGACATTATATTAAGTTTCATAAAGACTAGAACTAGAATAGGATCCAGTTCGCCTTCACACAAAGTTGACTCAACATGGAGCACAGTTATACACTACTCGAAGTAAATAAAAAGAACTCAACTCCAACAAAAACAGTCCTTTGTATTTGGGGGGAGGGGACGGGGTGGTGAACCAGAACTTCATTCTGGTTTAAACTGTAACCAATTAACCCTCCCACTTTTGTTTGTTCAGTCTTTCTTGATGGATCACATTCAATGGATGCAGGGATTCACATGTAATTTGATAACCCCAATGTGCACTAGTATAGAAAGAATCCTACTAAGCTGAACAATACAACCTTCCCTCCACAGTTAAGTGCTTCATATGCATGCTGGAAACAGGCGCACCATTGGACCACACCCACAAACAGGCAACAAAAGCATCTTCAGTATCTGATCAGACTGAATGTGTGACACTAGAATCATGTTGTATAAAGGTGGAAAATACTCTGCAGTCTAAAGTAATCTCAAACTGTTTACTTATGTACGGACTGCTGTTTCTCACAGAGTTACTTAGTGCCATTAAATCATTCCCCGTGATAGTAGAATTATATTATATGATGTGCATTATACAATAGAAGTGTATAACTATAACAATTTTTTTCCTTAAGATGACTCCTGTTGTATTTGGAGACATGTGCTTTAGTGTATATGTTTGTTTTTTGCCATTGTTGAACATTAGTAATGCTCTTAAATGCTGAAATGTAACATTTGCATCTTGCTAGATTGTATTGCCTCCCATGTTTTCATCTTAAATGATTCATTACAAAGCCGTTCCAATTATTGGTTTTGTGCATGGATACAAAGCTGTTCCGTTTCTTGACAGTTTGGCAGTTTAAATACTGACCGTTTAACGCTCATGAGTCAGTGTTGTGCAGTCTCACGCTGTGTAAACTGCACATTTATTCTACACAAGTGGCTGTGCAAGTGTGGATGTTAGCTGTGAGGTCTGATGTAATTCAGCTCTTCAGAGTTAGTTTATGTGACATAGGTTTCACAATGTCTCCCATGAGCGCCATGACAAAGCTTAATGAAATACTGTTTGCCAGGCTATTATTCTCGTTCAGAGGAATCTGTTATGCCAAGTAGAAACATTGCTTACTGAGATAATATTGACAGAAATACCAGAGAGGCACTGTACTATGTAGTCAGTCTGGTCACAGTGGCTTGACTGCAACTTGCTTGACTACAACCTGATCTTGTGTTTTATGTCTCATATTCTTTTATTCTGAACTTAAGCAATAGCAGAGATTATTTGCTGACGAAAGATGGTATAAGTTACCCTCTGGTAGTGATAAGGGGATTAGCGCAGGCTCCTGATGCTGCGGTCAGAGATATCCCTATTTAGTCAACAACTTGTCAAAAAAGAAATGAACAAATTGGGCCAATTCATAGAGACATTTTGAAAAAAACACACAGCACTAAAAAAGTTAAACCATCCACAACAGAATTCAACTTTTTCATGTTTTTCTGATGCATCTTTTTCCTCTTAAACTTCTCTGTAATGATGTTTTAATGATGTCTACTACTGGATTTTGAAATAATTCTTAGTGGACCTGATATTTTCAAGCATTCTCATAACAGGATCAACTTTGTCATGTCTCCTCCAGGTTACGTGGCACCCCGAAACCTACCCAGCACAGGCTTCTTCCCTTTCCTGCAGACCCTCATGTGTAATGCAGACAGCAACTGTCATAACAAATCACGCCTGGTGGACCAGGCTGCATCTAAAGCTACTCAGAAATCTTCAGGACGTGCAAGGTAACCCCATTCATCAACACAGATCGTATATTATCTGTTATCTGTATAAATGTATTTATTTATATTATTATTGTAGTGACCATTTCTCCATAAAAAAAAACAAATTAAACTTTAATCCAAACCTAATCAAAAGGCCACTGATGCACCATAGCGATGTGGTTTAACGCAGGCAAAGGAAGATGAATGTCCGTTCCAATCTTGCAGTTTTATGTGGATTTATTGCAACAAAAGAAAATAAACAAAAGAACAAACAAAAACCATGGCTGCTGCTGCCTCTCTTTGCACTGGTAAAAAACCATTGGCCCACCCAGGTGCATGCTGGTCCTCAGTGTGTCTACCTACTCAAATAACCCCAAGTGCCCAGTGTTAACCAATTACCAAAAGATAAACAAAAATACTAATTATACAAATCTAAATATGCTAAACAAATAACTAACAAACAAAAATATTATCAAAAATCTAATAAAGCAAACAAGTTAATCAAACAAACAAAGTTGCTCATAATTAGTCAATTAAATTTACAACTAAAACTAAACTTAACAAAACTAACAAATAGCTCCAACAATTATATTATATATTATTTATTGAAGCTATAATTTCAGTTAGAATCACTACATCTGTATTGCCTCATGAAACGTCCACATTTTAAACATACTGTGCGTATATAAAAGGTGTTCAGGAGACCCTTGAGTCACAAAGGAGGGACACACCTCAACATAGCAACATCACATGAGATGATTAGTCAGTGTGTTTATGGAAATGTACTAACAATAGGCATCCCCCTGTCGACGAAGGGAAGACTTTTCTTAACCCGTGCCTAATCATAAGCCACCACAATTTTATGAAGCCATGTTCATCCATTTTTGAGTCAGAAAAAGATCTTGTCTGTTTTGTTGTAGTTGAAGTGTTAAAACCCAGCTTCAGTTACTGGAAATGTTTTTTCTTTTTTCTTTTGTTACTATTGTCTGGAGGCAGGTGGTTGATACAAAAACCTGTTTGTGCAACCCTCAGCCTACTGAAGAATGATGGTTTGCGCAAATCTCAGGCACAGCTAATTTTAGTAAAGCTTTTGTTTAATTTTAAAGAGCCAAAGCCCTGCCTCCTTTTTATCTGACCTCTGCTCCACTAGCTTTTGTAACTCAATGGGTTTTTTCTCAAAGAGTGTTTTTGTTCCGAGGTCTTTATTCCAGTAAGTAAATATGTATTTAAAACTGTAGTGGATAGGGAAATTAAAGCAATTTGTCATTTTAACCAAGAAAAGCAAACACGAAAAAACAAAACAAATCAGCAAATGCTGGTGAAAACAGTTATTAGATTAGATTAGATTAGATTCAACTTTTGTCAGCTTTTAAAAAATATGGATGAGACCCTTTTTTAAATTACATACGTATGACTGTCCGATTATACACTCTTACTGGCGGGTTGTAGTGGAGAAAATTAATTCAATAGTAGGCTTTGAGATTAATAATGATTTTTGCACAATTTATCTTGGTAATATTTCCCCCACAATCAGTGCTACTGATAAATATTTGATTAAAATAATGTTGGTAGCCAGTAAAAAAGCTATTAGAAGTAGATGGCTAAGAGTCCCCATCTAAAGAGGAGTTGATTGCAATTGTGAAAGAAATATAGGACATGGAAAAACTGACTTTTTCCTTGAACTTGTGCATGGACAAATTCACTATGTTCTGGAGGAAATTGACAGCTCATCTTGAATAAGTGACACTTACAACATGAGGCAGTTAATAACAACTAATAATGTGCTCTGTTTCATTTTCCTTTTTTTTCTTTCTTTTTTGCCTGAGTACAGTGCCCCCTACTGTCCTATTTGATGTGCTCTCTCAGTGTTGTTGGGCACTAGTGTGAGAATGTTTCTGTCCTGTTTTGATATGAAGGATAGACTATGGACAAATGGATCAAATATGACTGAAATATCTCTAAACCCTGGACCTACCTCTTGAAATGTACACATTGTTACTATGACTCCTCTCTCCCTCTGCGTAGGTGTATTTTTCCATCTGTGCCTTTTCTGTCTTGTTCCTTTTCTTGTTCTTTTCCTTTCTTTCGCTCTTTCTAAGTATACTGAAAAATGACTTCATAAAAATAAAGTTTAAAAGAAGAAGAAAAAAAAAAAATTACATACGTATGGTAGAGAGTCTTAATAACCTTATCTGACTCTGTATGCCAGGTCGACCCTCCTGAATGGTTCACCGCTGGCAAACCTGGCTAAAGGGGGAGATTTTTTCAACTTTGCTTTCTCCAAAGACCGTAGAGATGATCCTGCAGCACTGATTGAGGTCTTGAACAGGATTTTGGGTATGTTATCCCGCTTCACAGACCCTTCTTTCTTTGTACAATGCCAAAAACATATTTTAATGTTTTTAAGTTGCACTTCCCCACTTGCAAACATGGACACCCCATGGAACTGCTTTAAAACAATAGTTTGACATTTTGGGTTGCGCTGTTTCTACCTGTTGCCAGTCCTTATGCTAAGCTAAGATAACATTCTCCTGGTAACTTCATATTTAGAGAGGAGTAATAATCAGTCTTTGCAAAAAAGCACATAAACATATTTCCTAAGTTGAAATATTACTTTAAAAAACACACTTTATGGACTCTTTTGACCATCTGGTCCAAAAATATGTGGAATTTGTCCTTCTCATGTTTGCATCATATGGTGACTATTATACTGGATGTTTTTGTAACTCCAACAGTTAGATAGTGTTTCAAAAATATATTTTTCTCTTAAAGGTCCCTCTTACCAAGGAAGCCCTAATAACGTCTCTCTCATCAATACCACTCATCTGGGAGATCAGGTGGGTATTGCCTGTTTCCATAGTCGAATGCCACAGTATTGAAACCTTGTTTGGTCTCTTATGTACAGGTCATTGTCAACAGCAGATGAACCTTTATTCTTTGACAAAAAAGGCTTGAAGAAAGGCTTAGAAGGTTTATTTGAAATAAAAATGTCTTATCTCTATTGCACAGCAAGAAATAGGTTGAAGCATTTATTTGTTAATTGCAACTATATTTCATTCATATTATTGTTAAAACTTATGGCAAAAGCATCACATCATGAAGCTACATTTCAGATAATGTGTCAAGAATATTTAGAATATTCAGCATAACTATTTATATTTATACATTTTTATAAAGATACTTTATGTTGTGTTGTATTATGTGGCAAGTAAGTGTGTGAATAATATTCACTAGTAATGTTGTAGGTTATGAGCCTGTGTAGAAATGATTGGTTGCTGTAGTAGTTAATCCTGTTTATAGTGGAACTGTAAACTATACAATGTGATTTGGAGGTGAAACTGCCATTTTAGAAAATCTAATAATATTATGAATTTTGAATGAATACCTTCACTTCATGGGTTGTGGCCTGTGATAATCTGAATCCATATAAATCATGTCATTTGCAGGAGACCTTGAACAAAATGCTGGAGTCAGTGAACTTGCTGAAGAGGGCCATCTGCACCATGACTCTGCCCATGATAAACACAACCTCACCCAACACACTCACCTCTGCTGTGGTCACTTTCTGCCATTCCAACAACACGGTGTTTGAAGTCTCTCTCGACACACTCAACCAGGTGTGTGTGTGTGTGTGTGAGTGCCTGTGTGTGAGTCTTTGTGCCTGCCTTTGTCAGCTTGCTCTTATCAGCACTGTGTGATGGTACTAACTTCAAACTTTTAATTTCAGTTTTATGTGAAGTACTTTTTGTAAACACACAGTTACACAAGCTGGTGCTGTTATTTCATCAACTCTGAAATTGCCTCTGCTTGTCAGATATTGACACAGCTGATGCTGACAAAGCCAGACGAGATGCTGACGGTGGCTGGGATGGCGATGTTGGTGTTCGATCAGCTGCAAAATCAGACCTCGCTGTGGGAAAGTCTTCTAGCTGTTCCTCAGCTCTTCTCTCATGGTTCTGTTGACCAAGTGCTGAGCAGCACCGAGGTTCTACTCACCAACATACAGGGGTAATTGACTTTCACTGATGGGCAATGCAAAGTGAATGAACAGCAGCTGTGTGAAGGTGTCTATTTAGTTTAGTTTAGACAAAAAAAACTATTAACAGAACGGCAAAATTATACAGTTATATTGAATATTTAATAAAAGCCAGGGTACACTGTCTACCTGTGATAAATTCTTCATTTAAATGTCTAATCCTGAGTTTTTCTAATGATGAGTTTCAGTGACTAGGTGAGGTGAATCTAAATGATTTAAAGAGCTCCAAGTGTGAAGTATTATAGTTGCCGCATTTTTTGACCTTTAAAAAAACTGGGGGGAACCGACTGTTTTGGTCTAAATATGTTGCAGTTTACTGAGCTGAGATAAAATGAAACTAAAATCAAACCCTGGTGACTTCAATATAGAAATACTGTATTGGCGTCGGCTTTCAAACTCGAGGTGTAGCCAAGTTTGCAACCTACAAAATCTGGAACTTATGGATTTAGAGCAGCAGGAGGGCAAAATGTGCGTGTTTGTCTAATCATTAGTTCTTTCAGCTGTTTGCTGCAGGTCCTGTCTTGCTTTGAGGATTAAATGTTTTTCCCTCGTGGTCTCCCTAGTGCTATGCATGTCATCCAGAGCAATTTCCCTGAAGCTGCTGCCTCACTTTCCACCGTCCATCCACTGCTCGCTGGAGGCATCAACGTGATCCGCTATGTTCAAAACTGGCCTGGCAAAGGTAACACCAGCAGCTGTACTCTACATACTCTATGTGTCATCCACAGAGACTTTGTAATTCTGAGGGTTTTCTAATTAAATGGCTTTAATGTTTATTAAGTGTATTTTTTTTTTTTTTTTTTTTAATATGCAGGTAAGTAAATCACTGACTACCAATGTCTTTATTATGTCCTTTCTGCCATTGATGCTGTTGATATTAAAATTGCAGGGAGATAGCAGTCAGCAGTCAAGTTTTGTGCCGATATGCTATCAGGGTGTAACATCTGATCTCATGATTTGATTCTGCTTAGATGTGTCCATTTCCCTCGGGGAGGTTGTCACGCTGCAGAATGACACACTGAGTGAAATGGTGAAACCTATTCTGCAACAGGTCCAGATACCACTGGACAAGGTACGTGCTGCCCAAAGTCATTATCTATGCCCATGTAGTGGAGAAATTAACACCACATGGCATATGCTGCTTAACTAAGTGAAAATAAAAGGTGATTATGATACAGTTACACCAATCTAAATTAGATTCCTCTCCATACATATCCATCACTCCCAATGGAAATTTGTGCAATTGCATATTATATATTGCAAATTTCAACATTGGAAAAAACAAACAAAAAAAGCAGCTCTGTCTCCAGGGTGGCCAAACGGTTCCCATCTAACTCTAACTTCTAACACAGAAGTCTCTTGTGCCACATTTTAGCCTCAGTTTGACTTAAGACAGTGAATTTGAGTTAGTGATTACAAGTTAAAGAAATTATTTAAGGTTTGGGAAATACGCTTATCTGCTTTACTATTTGTGATAACATTTATTTCCTTAATGAATCACCACTTTAATAAAAGTGTGTTCCATCATAAGTACTGTAAGTGTCCTCCCCGTCTTAGGCTATCGGCCTGACACTGGACAGGAACATGGTCCGTTCCTACTTGTGTGACAACAGCAGTAATCCGATTTGGCTCACAGCAGCATGCAGTGCAGGCACTGTGGACATGGTTCTGGGCTGGATCAGCCCTGACAAGGTGGCAAAACAGGTAGGTTAGAATGAAATGAATGTTATTATCATCAACAGAGAGACTCACAAACATCAGGAACAAGCCAGCCATTTGTGTGTGGGTGGCATTTCACTGGTATTCTTTTCTATTTTTTATGCTTTTTTTCTCAGTATCTCACTCTGACTCACGCTGCTTGGCTTTGACTCCTAATTTTCATTCTCAAGTGCCACCTTCACAAGCAATTAGATTCAGAGTGCGCCAGATAATTAGTTTGCAGCCGCAAGAAAACTGCTAGCCATAGCAACAAGCAAATGCAACTCCCAGGTTGC
The DNA here is from genome assembly GCF_002814215.2 of Seriola lalandi dorsalis. Classification (NCBI taxonomy): domain Eukaryota; kingdom Metazoa; phylum Chordata; class Actinopteri; order Carangiformes; family Carangidae; genus Seriola; species Seriola lalandi. The sequence continues at coordinate 586,909 of NW_019525434.1, forward strand.
CCCTGGGGAACGGAAACCTCAAGCATACCCAATAAGCACTGCTACCACGGTAGATGTGTTTTGATGAGATAATTCCCAATCAGAAGCTGTTGTATCACACTGCCATTAGTCTGCGTACTCGCTTAAACAGGCAAACATTAATTAGTAATCTGATGCTGACATATAGCAATGATGTACATGTGTCATATTACTTAGACGTGTCACCCGCAGATTCAGTGCCATGTTGCATATGTGCTAATGACGTGTAGTGTAGTGCTGGTGATTAACCACTTTATTTGGTCTCAGCTTTATGCTCCTGTATCCCATGATGCAATCTCTATAGGATAATGTTATGTAAGTCACAACAATGAACACTCTTAACTTTTTGCATTTAATGTACACAGCATTACAATATATATAATATTACAAAAATAACACAGAGCACAATATTGTACTAAAGTAATTTTTTTGTTGATCTCACAATGCCAAAAATATTTGCCACATAAATCACTGTTTTTTCACTTAAAGAAATTGAAGAACAACTCGTTAGTTTTACTAATGTCAAAACAAATTTGCAAAGGTGAATGAAAAGTTATAATTTCGCAATAATACAGTACTATTTTTAAAAATGATATACTTCTTAATAAAAAAAAATAAATTTGATTTGGAGAAAATTGTTTTTGCCACATTATAATTAAGTGTCATTTAGGCACAGAAAGTGCCTTATTTCTTGCTATGACTGCCTGCAAATTAATTTGAGATTAAAAACTAAAAAAGGTAGCACAAGGGCTAATCATACTGAAATAATGTGTGAACACTCCCAAGTTAGAATAAGGGGTTGTTTTTCCTGTTCTTCCCAGTCTGCCAATTTTAAAAAAAATTATTATTATAATAAAAAAGACATGATGGCATACTGTGTAGAGATCAACAGAGAGAGATATCAGTACAGCAGAAAAGCACTGGATTCTTATGGTTAAAATGCATTAAGCTTAAATTATTCTAATTTTGCAACTCTAACTGTTGGCATCTCTTTTCCTTCTCTTTCCTTCTTCGTGTTAACTGTATTATTCCCAGGCTCTCCTGGCATGGAGTGAGCAAGTTGCTCCACGTGACGTGTCCTTTGCCAAAGGGCTTCTGCACAGTCTGATTGGAGGTTCATCCCCAGGAGGTCAGGGAGGCTCCAACACCACGAGGGCCCGTCGCAGTGTAGATACACAACCGCAAACTATCGACGAAGAACTGTAAGTACAGTGCAGTCAGTTCTTTACACACTATTTGCTGTAAAGCAAATCCATTAGAGGCTAAAAAACTAAAAAGTAAATTCGATTAAAGCAAATAAATGCGTTTCCTAAATGTCACACAAAGATTCATACAAGTGGAAGGGTTTTTTTTTTGCACAGTATCAACCAAAGATGGCCAAACAAAATGCATTTTCTTATATTATTTATTTAGTGTACTAACAAATTTCCATACTATACAATCCCCATTGAAATGTATCTGTTGTAACATGAACAGTTTGTGCTTTATCTTTTGGCTTTATGCTTTGGCAGGTTTTTGGGCGTCGGTCAAGTGGTGATGGAGATTATAGAAATTGTCCCTGAGGTGGACATGGTTGTCCAGAGCATGCTCAGAACTGGCTTTCAGGCCATGATGTCGGCAACACTGGCCGTAGACACTGCAGAAGGTAAGACTGCATGACATCCTGCTAGCAGCAAGGCCTCTGCTGTGGGAGTAATGGTGTGAACTGTGTTATTACAGTGATGGTTTGAACATATGACAGCTTTTGTTTTCAGCACTGCGGAATAGAGCTTTCTTATTGGTGTGTACTCACAAGCATAGACAACATTATTTCCTGTCGGGATAAAATTGATTTTTCTTGAAAAATCGGAACTAAAACAAACTCATTAAACACAAGCTCTTTATATCAGCTCGTACAATCAGAGAGCAAGAGCAGAGAGACTAAATCCAAAAGTTAATACACTCACAGGAAATTCTAATGTATGCAGCATGGCTTACTTTTTTTGTCACATACTGCCACAGTCACTATTGTGAACTGAAGTGCACACTGTATTGTGCAACCTAGAGGTGAATGAAACCAGATCACACCCCTTCTCAGGGGACTGAGTGAAACATAGAAAATGTAAACTAAAGTAGGACTTGATGAGTCACTGGGATGTATTGTACAACAGGAATGTAAGTCATGGGTGGGTGACTTATCCATTGTGTTGAAAAGGTACTTTTTTTTTTATAGCCTTCACCAAAATTTCATTTTGTCACTGAATACGACGCTAGTCAACTGACCTGGCTTTGTCTTTGCTGTACACGTGTTGATAACACTCTCATTGGTTTGCAGAAATGATGGCCAACGTCCTGAAAGATGCCAATCAACTCAAATCGACTTATCTAACATTGCTGACAAACCAGTCTGAGGCGAGCGTTTGGATTGGTCGTGTCCTGGACAGCGTGACGCAAATGGTTATGAAGGTATGTTGGACCTTAGCATATGAATCTCTTACAGGGACAATTCTGTTATTTTCACAACCTTGATCTTACTTTTGGAGTTTCAGGCAATTCAATTTGAGGCAAGCTATTTAAAATCTGTCTGGTTGTCTGACTGCTAATGCACAGTGGCCTTGAAACCATAGTAGCTGCCAGTAATGCTGCATTCATAGTTCTCACAAATTGGTGCGTAACTTGTAAACAAGGAAAATCGGCTACAACTTCAAAACAAGACCTTGGCTGTATTTTTTGTTATTTTTACAAGGACATATTGAGTAACAAAGCATTGTTCAGAATCACATAACTTAATTTTAAATTCATTAATTATAATTTATTAAAATGGCTTCAGGAGATGACACAGGCTTTTGGTAATAGTATGAAAAACACTAAAGGTAGCAAACACAGATGGTACTTTTTGCCTTTTTTTTCTTTAACTAGAGTCTGGCATCTGAGTCTTATACATGTGAGGAATTCCTGGGTCCCTTCGAGTGGCTCTTAAACACTGAGAGCGTAGAGATAGACGTGTGGAGATCAGCGATCTGCCAAAACAGCACTGCTCTACAGCAAGCTCTACTGATGGACTGGCTGCCATTGATTCAGAAGGTAAAAGTTATTCAACTCCATCTGGAGAGTTTCATTTTAAAATGATTCGTTCAGCTGCAATTTTGTTCAAAAATGCCTGAAATTCCCCTATTGTGTGAAAAACAGTTGAATGATGTTATGAATCCTTCTCCAACTTTGTGCTAGGCTCCAGACGTTTTTGTAATCTTTTCTTTGTATACCTCTGTACTGCATGAACCAGTCAGGATTTGGTAACATTTGAATCTGAATCTGATGAGAGTCGGTGGGTTGTTTAGTCACTGTCATTCAAATCTGATAATACCACCCTCACACAGTCCCGATGACGCAGGGTAGTTGACTCTTGTGTGTTCAATTCTTAATGAATAATACCCAAAGTTGTTTGTGTTCACTTTGATTGTTACTTTTAATGCACTTACTTGTAAATACAAACGATTTAAAGTGAAGTGATTTAACAAACGTAAGTCAGGTCCCGGCGTGTCTTTAATGCTGTTTCTTATTATGTTTTCACAGGCACAAGAGCTGTACAGCACCATCACAGGCCAAACAGACTTCAATGTAACACTCCCCATGATTCTCTCGGAGTGGCACAAGTTGAGCAATTCCAGTGGGCAGTTTGCAGAGCTATTGAACAGACTTGGCACAGAGCTGGGTGGAGCATACTGGATGAACTGGATGCCAGACATCAGCACCAATAATGTCACTGACACTCTTCAACAAAGGTCTTGAATACACTTGATTATATACTGTACCTGCATGGTTGCATTCTTTCCATTTACCGTGGTACTTTGTCCTGTCTTAAAGTCTTAAAATTAAATGTCTTGAACTTAAAAGAAGGCCCAGGCCCACTGAGATTTTATTTCCAGTGATGAAATTTGATTTAAGTTCGACAAGACTATGCAAATCACCCATTTCACAAAATTTATAGTGCAAGGAAAAGATAGGTGAATAGGAGATTCAATTTTCCACCATGATGTGTTTTAGACAATGTGCACAATGTCTCATTTCATGCTGCTGGTTATCATTTCACTGACTCAACAGTGTTGTGCCTTTGCTTTGCTTTGCTTTGCTTTACTTGTAGTGTTTACTTGTTCATGGTGAATTTGGGAGAAAAGATTGAGAATAGTCAGCTGTGGCCCGAGGTAAAGAACTACTTCCACATGGCTTACTGGATTTTGAACTACAGGCCTGGTGTCACAACTCAGCCGGCAAACTGTGAGTCCCATTTCTTCTCTTCTCTTCTCTTCTCTTCTCTTCTCTTCTCTTCTCTTCTCTTCTCTTCTCTTCTCTTCTCTTCTCTTCTCTTCTCTTCTCTTCTCTTCTCTTCTCTTCTCTTCTCTTCTCTTCTCCTCTCTTCTCTTCTCTTCTCTTCTCTTCTCTTCTCTTCTCTTCTCTTCTCTTCTCTTCTCTTCTCTTCTCTTCTCTCTCTTCTGAAAATGCATAAACCAAGGCAATCTAATGATTGCCTAAAAAAATTTAATGAAATGATGCCAAAAAATGCTTTTAATTACATATCATATTCATAATTATATTACTTATATACCAAATGTATCATTATAAAAATGTCTTTAAATTTAGAAGCAAGATACAGTATAACAAGACTAATACAAATTTACATGAAGTGTGAAGTTGTGTTCACTAGACTAATTAGCATGCTGTAGTGTTTTTCTTTGTTCTCTACTACTCTACAAGTGCTTTTTAGCATAGTCATCACCCTTTGTATGGGAAATTGTCAGTCTTTCTCTGTGAGTACAGCAACTAAAAAGATTAATTAAAAATATGTATCCTAAGAATAAATATATTTTCAGTAAACCATGACCAGAAAAAAGAAATTGGTAAAAGCAAGCTTTATCCTTTAATTTACAGACAGTTAATTATGTAGTAATTACATAGTAATTATGTGGTAAGAATTTTCCAAGAAATAACAGTCAAGTAAAATCAGTATAATGTAAAATATTGGGTAATTATGGAGCAAAAATGAAGCAGAAAATATAAGACATTACCTACTAAAAGCCTGTCTTCACAATGCAATAAGGGATATTAATGCTGTATCTAGGTTATCCTATACAGAAACGACCCTCCTGTCTTACCCTGGTTACCAAGCTTTTTAGCTTTGTGTATAGCAACTAAAAAATCTATTAAAAGTGTGTATCATAGCAATGAATATGTTTTTAGTAAACCATGACTAGCAAGAATTCATTGGTTAAAGCAAGTTTTACTAATTAATAGAGAATGTCACTGGGCTGCATCAGCGAAGCTCCATGAAAAGTGTGCAGGGTGAACATGTTGATGACACCAACATAAATGATACCCCCAAAATGATGCAACATTCATTCATTAAGTGCCAAAACAAGTTTACCCAAACCAAGTAATGATTTATTTGACACTTTAAAAATAAATGCAACCAATTCAAGTCTGTGTGTAATGTTTTTACATCCCCCTTTAGGTTCTCTGAACATCTCCACCTTAGCCATTCATTGCGATACTGGTTTGAACTGGACACAGTTTGTTCAAGCAATAACCCAGGCTCTGATGTCACCAAGCCAAGACTTCCTGGTGAAGTAAGTGACAAAGCTTGTGTAGTTTTAACAGTCAGTGTCTTACTGAACATGGAGACAAAGCATGCGTTGATTATGCTTTGGAGTTAAATTTTCTTTTCTCTTATTGACTTTCAACTGTTTAACAGGATGTTCTTGTCGAGAGTTAGATGAGAAGATTGATACCACTTTCTTATCTGGCTGTTACATGTGAAGCTACAACCAGCAGGTGATTAGCTTATCTTAACATAAAGATTGGAAAATGGGGGAAACAGCCTGCACGGCTTTGTCCACGGGTTAAAAAAAAAAAAAAAAAGCCTACCAGTAGCTATTTCTTGGTTGCCTGGCAACCTCACAGTGCTGAAAAGACTCCAAGGAGACACTGAGGTCAACCAAGAGATAGTTCAAGCACATAACCCCTGTAAAACCGCAAAATGTATTTTTCCTACATCTTGTTTGTACAGATTAAACAAAGAAGATACAACATGTTAATTAGTGAGCTTCTCATCTAACTCTCAGCAAGAAAGTGAACATGCACATTTGCCAAAATGTCAAACTACTCCTTAGATTAAATAATTGAAATGAACTGATTGTTATTGTTAGTATTTTATAATATGATCAAACATGGAGCTACTTTGCACAAATACAGGATTCAGCATAGCACCGGTAGAAGGGTTACAGCACCATTTATTATTGTTTTTCCTGTTTTATACACGACTCATTGTCAGTTTATAAGATTCTAACATATTCTTTTCCACTGTTCTCTTTTCTCTTTAGTTCTCTCAAAGGAACTTTGAATCTGTTGCAGCATGTGTATGGTGACATTTATAAACATCAGGCAGCATCATTTTTGAAAAACGAAATCGAAGGTGGAGATGCACTCTCTGACTACCTGATCAACCTGATGCATAACCTGGATATCTTCCTCAAGAATATCTCCTCCCTTCCTGACAGCAGCATCTCTAACACTGACATCATACTTCCTCACCTTACTAACCTGTTACAGTCCACAGGTCTGGCACCATTGCTTCCTCTGTTCCTCAATGGCAGCCCGCCTAATGTCTCCACAGTGCTTGATATTGCATCAAAGCTTGGCAGGCTCAACCAGCACATTTTTACCTTTAATGAGACAGACCCAACATTGCCTGAGCTTGAGCGGCTGATAACGCAGTTCCTTTCCCTCGAAGGTAATCTCACCATTGCTCTCCCCCACATCATGGGGCAAAGTCTTCTTACCTATTCTGACTACTTCGACCCTGACGAAGTGGCCCTTTTTAGAGAAGCCATCCAGCCTTTCACCAACCAAACTTCAACAGGCTTTGTAGAGGCCATCCTTCGTGCCATTGAGCTACTGAAGGCAGTAACGGATCCCCCAAATGGTGACCCATCTGACATCACTCTTGGGTACGTGCGCCAGCTTCAAGAATTGGTGATATCTCTGTACAGACTACGAAAAATCGAACAGTTCCCGTTACCAAGTGGGCAGCTGAGTGCAGAACAAGTCACTGACCTCCAGCTGCTTACCAAGGACTTTCTCAGCCTCCTCCTCCCAGAAGGTCTCCAGAACCTGACTCAGGCTGGACCAGATGCTGCCCGGGACATAGTTATCCAGAAATTTGTAGCATTCCTACCACTGGGGGTCCGACAAGAGGCTGTTCGCTTTCTCCAGGATGTCAAGACTCTGGAAGATAAGTTGACCGAATGTGCAGCAGGCCAGGACTGTTTGGCTGGAATCTCAGAAATCTTCACGTTTCTCGATCAGATACTCAGCATGATGCTCTCGGCTAATGGTACTGTCACCATCAAACTAGCTGCAACCAACTTGGTTCTGGAGGGACGCGAATATGAGGAACTTACATCCATGGTCTTCTCACTCCTTCTGGCCCCAAATGATGCTGCCGTCGTGGAAACATTCAAAAACACTCTTCATTTCACCAGATTGCTCATGACTACACCCAATATTTCTGTGTCTGATGTCCAGAATGCTCTGGGACAGTCAAACCTAACCCTTGAGGAGCTGAATAACTTTGCTGCACTAGCAGGAGCTGCCAACATAAACGACCTGATGGTTAATATAATGGAGATTATCAATGCTCGCCAGTGTTTTGAGCCACAGCATGACCCAATGGTGACGGCACAGTGTGTTATGGGATTGATCAACGGGGTCAGTGGTTTCCTGACACACCTGCCTAATCTCCGCAATGAGACATCCATTCTCTCTCTCATCCCGTTAATCGTCAACACAACTTTCAGAGATGTCACTCAGGCTAACTTAAGTTCCAATCCATATATGATTCTTGTTCACACCTTGAACAGCACCCTGGCCAATATCAAGATGAGTCTGCAACTTAACCAGCTGAACACTCCAGAGATCATGAATGAAATCATGGTGGTGGAGGGTCTGATAGAACTGATGGCCAACACTGAACCATTGAACAATTTAAACACCACCTTGATGATGAAGCCCATATACTACCAGAAGCTATATCTGGAGATTGTGGAATGGTATTTGAAGAGGCTGGAAAATATCACCAGCAGCAGCTCGGTCTCATCGCTGCTCCAGCCATTTTTCAACCAAGCCCAAATTCAAGTGACAGTACAGCTGGCATATGCAAATTTCACAGTGTTTGTCACTAATCAGGTTGAGGTCTTGATGAACAGCCTCCAGTTCCCAATAGATGGTGCAGGGGTGAGTAAAATTGGCCAGGCTGTTGTTGAGATTCTCCAGAGCTTATATGACCTCATAAAGGTCAACCTAGTGATTCAGAATAACTATCCAGGTTCACCGCCAATCTTCAACACAACCACCCTGAATGCCATTGAAGCCCAAATTAAGCTGTACCTCGACCTCATACAGAAGTGGATGAAACAACCCAATGTCCCCTTGGTCCTTACTAGTATGCTCCAATGGGGAAACTCCTCCATAAATATCTCCACCCCTGTGACAGACATCCAAGACCTGCTGCAGACTGTGGCTAATTTTCTCAGTGATGATCAACTGGCCTACTTCTCTGTCATTAGAAATATCACCCAGTCCCTGAACAAAGCCCTAATGGTGGCAGAGCAACCTGGTGGCATACAGAGTGATCACTTCTTTGCTGCCATCACGGAAGCATTCCAAAGTACTATGCAGATCCTGACCACAGCCACCGACCCAGTGCCACCCTCTGTACAGCAGAACATCCTGGAAATTGTGCAGGGTTCGTTGAAGCTGATTGTCCAACCTGACATGAGTTTCGCCTCATCACGTAACATCTCCCTCCTCATCCTCAATAGAGCTGAGAGCGTCGTCCAACAGATAATACCAGAAATGTTCAGTGTATACCTTCTCTCTGGACTCAAAGTAGCAACTACATATTTTGAGAGCATCTCCACGGGTGGTGGACCAGACAACTGGAATCAGATGTGAGTGATGCTGTTATTTTACTAAAACTTTTTCATTGGATCTTGCAGTTGAAAAACACAAATAAGCTGTGATAGCCAAACAATATTCTATTCATCTAATTCACTATACAAAATCATTTAAAATATGGTCACTTTCAATTCGCTATACACCAGATACTTTCTATTACGCAGTATGTCTATTTTAATCGTATTAAACAGGGCTTAAAATGATAAACTAATTGAAAAGGTGCTCCAGAATATAAATCTACAACAGGGAGTAGGCTACTAAAGGTTTCTATTGGTGAGCCAAATCTATATTCTTACAGTGATTCAGTCTCATTGTGTTAGCTTTTTGTAATGCCATCATAACAGAGGAATGTAATGTTATAATTAATAAGGAACTTAACATGTAAAGCTTGTTTCTGCCTCTTGAGGGCAAGTGGATAAATAAACCAAAAAACAAACAAACAAAAGTTTATTACAGTAATACAGGTTTAATTGCATATATATATATACATGTATATATACACATGTAAAATGCATATGTACTGGATAATAATCTTGGTTAATTGGGACAATTTAGAAATTAACAATAGTATTTTTTCAAGCCATCAACTTGTGGTCCTTGGTATTCAAGGTGCCTTTGTTTGTACTGTTCTACTAGCCAGCTGATGGAAATTAATTGTATTCATTTTGAATCTTAGGCAAACGGTCCCAGTTGATAACTATGATAAAAAACCATGAGGCCTCTGCATGCCAGTGACCATAATGAACAACCCCTACAGATGAATAATTAAAACCAAAGAGAAACATGGAATGCATGCTGTTGCACCATCTGCAATCCTTTGATTAAATCTGATGAGACATGATCTTTTGATAAGACGTGCTCAGACGTGAGATATTGATGTGCTTTGTTTCTTAAGGATTTTGAATGAGATGAAGACAGTCCAGAGCCTCCTGCCACCAAACAGCACAGCACAGGCCTACGTTTCTGTGTTCATTAACATCACTCACTTCATCTTGGAGTCTGGCCAAGGCAAGTCAGCTTCTCAGTGTCACTGTAGGTGGACATGTTGAATCCTGATGAACTCTGATGGAGTGCACTTCATTATTCATGCTTTGATGCCAGGCTGCCTAGGAGCCCCAAGTAGCACAATACTCTACTAAGTTTCATGTGGTGGATTATGTTTAAATGCTTGACACTAAAGTTGAAGTCCACTTTGTGAAAAAATATCTCTTGTGATTTCAGGCAACATGAGTCTTTGGGCAAGTTTTGAGAATGCATCAGTGGAAAATGTTACCATGATTATTCACCAGGTAAGTCTTGAAATGTGTGTATATTTTTGTTTTAGTTTGTTTTAACTCTTTAAATACCTTTAGTGTGAATTCATATGTGGAAAATTAAACATGCGTACAGTCTGGAAGTCAAACATTACATTACATTAAAGATAAAATGCTGATAAAACATCTCAATGACATCTCTGTGGCTACTGGAATGGCCCGGTCACGAACCACACCGTATATTATAGTGATAGGGTAGTGAAGTATTGTATCAGTAGTCATCACAGATAGACAAACAAAACAAAAAAACATGCTCTTATCATTTATCAAAGTTGTGTGCCCTTTACCCAGCATTCTTATCATATTTGGGCATAGGGCATGTACAACACAATCCTTGTAGTTTTCTGTAGGTTTTGCATTCAATCACATGAAAATGAATGTGTGAAAAATGTAACTTTAGTTATTTTTTGCTCTTTTTTTATGTCAGATGGTCAAACTGGTGAACAAACTTTTGCCACTTCTCATGGGAAGCCCAGACCTCCATAACACAATTTCTTCATCTGTGGAGGCCTTTGCTCACCTTTCCACATTCCTGCAGCAGGTGATTGCTGGCGAGGCAGATCAAAACATGTGGGACAAGTAAGTTTAATTGCCACTCGCAGCGGAATCAAAACAAACAAGCAATTAATTAATAATTACCTAATATAAATTCTGAATGTATTTATTTCATAATAAAGCCTGCTCTTAAGTTTCCTCTGAGATTGCTTTAAACCAAATGCCCTGTGTTTTTTCATAGACTTGAGAAGATGCTAGAAGCCCTTCTGTCACCCCTTGAGGGAACAGAGCTATGGTACAACATCTCAGCTGTTATCCCACTGATTGAAAAAAGCATAGAAAGTACAGTGAACAACATACAAGCACAGAATGGTAAGAACACTATGAAACAGCAAGGCTATTGACTTAAATTAGTGTTGCCAGGACAATGACTGTTCAGTGATCAAAAATTATCATTCATAGTAGAAGAGTAAGGTGGAACAAGACTCATATTGTATGTGCAGTACATGTCAAGTAAGAGACACAAATAGCACCAGTAGAGTTGGTTCGTTTTTTTTTTTTCACAAATAAATAGTTGCTGTTCCAAACTTATGTAAGTAATTCTTTCAGTAAAGCCATTCATGTTGGTCAAACTGTCTGTCTTTTCTTCCTCTCAGAGATGATACTAAGCCTTCAGATACCAGTGGTGACCCTGATGAGAGAAATTGCAATGTCTGTGAACACCAGTCATTTCAACTTGTCTGAGGTCACGGAAAGAATGCAGCTTGCCATTGAACGCACCTTGCAGGCGGCTCAGCAGGTTAGACTGCCACTATTTTCTCAGGGATTGTACTTGCACATACCGTCACTGTGTTAAATTGTTGTCACAGTCAGTCGCCCGAGCTGTTTCTGGACATGTTTGCGTGTGTATGTGTTCGAGAGAGAGCGCCTACATTGTTACAGAACTCTTCATGCATTACAACAATTAACAAAACGTATCTTTCATCTTGGCGTCACAGCTAATTTACTGATAGTAGCTGTTTCAAGAGCACATGCAGTGTTGCTCCATGTAGGTGTAAACTCTATCTGTTCCACCTGCCTGCATAGGCATGTGCATGGTTATTTACCCTTCAAACAACTTTTGACATATGACATTCTCATACCAGGACATGAATCACATGTGGGAATGACTTGGCTTGTTAGGGTCATTGCTATGTACCTCTGTCAGTGGTAAGATTTAGTGATACTAATAGAATGCCATCTGATGTACAATATTGACGCATCACAGATCATTATTAGTTTGTATGTTGGCATGCAAAACAAACAAACAAACACAATAGAAAGGAGGTGCTTCTGATGTTTTGTCCACCCACAGATTCATGTTCGTGCAATAAAATGTCACACAAAAGATTGATTTACAAATTAATATAAAGTTAAATCATGCCCTCTGACACAGTGTCAAAAATATTAATTCAAATTAACACATTACATCTTCTAACAACTTTATTTAATTTGTTACAAAAAGTGAAGGGTAAAAACAACACATTCCTCCCTGTAAAATCACAACGTGTTGCAAAAGCTGACCAGCTGCTGGCTGTAGTTTATTTACTCTACAAATGGGCACGTTTGCTGAAATGTCTATACTATTCCATTAAATTTATCATTATTGCTCATTTAGTTTACTTCAGTCTTCTATGCTGTACAAAATGTGCTATTACATTCCCAGTTGCTCTCGTGTTCATTGTTTAACGATATTATCGGGCCTTAGAACATATTTTTCTGATGCGTCGATATCATTATCAGCCTACGAAAGCCAGTATCAGATGGGCTCTAATCCATGCCATTCGGAAAGTATACTTACTATTAAAGTGTTGTCTTGTGTATACTTTTGAGGGAGACTCTATAGCTAACCCAGTTTATGTACACATACATTGTGTGTGCATATGGAGTATGTGTGGGTGTATACCTGGTGTGTCAGTCTGTGTGAAATGATGATACCTGTGTGAGATCGCTGCCCTTTTCTCTGCTTTCCGTAAAATTGCAAGAACAAAGAGATCATGATATTTTCCTCCTGCCACTGGCTTTTGTTTCCCGGATACTTTGTTCTGTGTCCATGTCTGTCTTGCATCTGAACTGGTTTTCTCTGAACAATGCATGTGAAACACAATGACATGTTTGTCTTTTCGTTGACATTTTTCCCTCCAGGCTAATGCCACATTGGAGTGCAGTGAAGCTCTCAAAGCATGGGAGCCAGTAGGGGAGGCAGCAGGGTTAAGCCCTGCCACCATGGCTATGTGGTGTAACATCAGTCTGCAGCCTGTTTTAGAGGCCTATGCTGCATCCCAGACTGTCTACTCCAACCTGAACATGAGTGTGAGTGGAGGCGTGCTAAATTGAATAGGAAATTGCAAAGGAACTAATTTCATAGGAGGATATTACATTTTGAATTTGTTTGTCAGACTGGACTAAAATATTAAAATGTGTGCCAAAAATACAATATTTATTCAAGTACATTTAACAGTTTCACCACTTGGTGGCAGTGTTGACACACAGAGATAGCTGCCAATTGTTAACAGTCCATTTCTTGCTTTGTGTTGTCTGTACAGCACATGGGTGTAAGACCAATGAATGTGAGTGCAACAGCTGCCGCGATTGTCAAGAACATACAGTTACTCTACCAAGGCAATGTTAACGCAACACGTGTGACGGAGCAGCTCATCATGACTCTCTGCAGCCAGTTCTCTATGCTGGCAGGCCAGCCTCTGAGCCTAGAGGCACAGTCTTACTGGTTGGAGCATCTCCAGGAGATGCAGTTACAAAACAGGTGACTATTTACAGCTAAAATCAGATTATGTCATTACTGACATGATGCTCCAAAATCGCATAATGAGAAACCCATCATACTGCACTTCCTGTTTCTTTCAGCAACAGATGCCTCTGTAGATCAGACAGAACAGGCTACAGTGCAGCCGTAAAATATGAGGACAGTGTGGTGCAGTCATAAAATGCAGTGCAGCCACTAAACAAAACCCACTGAACATGATAGTCTGATCATATTTAATAGTATTTTATTTGATTGTGGAAATGTTCCCTACATTTCCATTGAATTCAGAGCCAGTTGTATTTCTATACAGACCCATAGATACAGACTCATCTGTATATGATTTGCTGAAACATTTGTTGCTACAACATTATCCACAATGCACCAGTCAAGCCAATTTGATTTATACATGATTACATAACGAATTGGAGTGATCACATTTGCATTCAACTTGATTAATTTAATGCGGGTCTGGCTGAAAACAGTGAGGCCTGCGCAGATAGTGGCTTAACCATGATTCAGCTAACTGAGACATCCTCTTAAAATTGATTTCCCTTTATGCGCCAGCTGCAATAATGAGCCGGGCATGGTGATAAGGATCACATTCTGCATATTGTAGGGAATCAATCAGGTCTGACTACATGAGTTATAGATCATTGATCACAGTGGAAAGACTCCACAGTCTATTTTGAGGATGAAATGAGAAAACTGTGTTAATAAGTATAAAGCATGATGATGAAGAAACATTACTTCTGGCCAAATATGAAAAATTGGAGCTCTATGGAATCATTGTATTGAGGAAATGTAAAAAATGGTTTGCATGAAAGAAGTTGGTGAGAATTAGTCCTAAGTCCATCGTGTATGGAAATTTCAAATTTTTCTATTTTTATATGAGGCTACATCTGAAGAATGAACTTGACCTGACATTCAGTGAATTTCTCCCCTCTACAGCTTGTCTTCCATCAAAATGCTCACAGATGAGCTGCGTAAGGTGGCCCCGTTCCTCCAGCCTTACATTGGAGCTATGGAGAAAGCACTGTACCACATGATGAGCAACAGTCATCTTATTTCAAACAGCAGCTCATGCCAAGACCTCCTCAAACAGGTAGCAATGATCTTTCTCACCTCTGCGAACATCACCTCAGAAGACATCTTCTCCATAAATTATGGAAATTTTTCTGGACTCGATGAGGCATCTCTTACTGGCTTGATGAGACAGGCTGTCGAACTGATGACTGAACTGAAAATATTTGGTGATGAGCCTATGGTTTACCAAGCCTTGGAGCAATTCCTGACATCCAACGGCACAATCTTGATTGTCCAGAAGGTGGCCAATATGTCTGCATGGTTGGCCTCCACTCAAGCGTCTGGACTAGATCTGCTGACCCAGGTGCTTCCCAAAATGTATGACATCCTGAAGTCCTTCTTGTCTGTCCTGAGCCAGATGAGTATGGACATGCCAGCAAACACGCAGCTGTTTGAAGACCTAGCTGGAAACATAATTGCAATGCTCAGGCAGTTGGTGAGCACCAGTGGTCTTCTGCTGCCCATGCACCAACAGCAGGTCATGTTTCAGCCAGAAATGATGGGCGGTAGCCATGCGATGAGGGTCCGACACAGACGCGAGGCCCCGTTGATGCCAACAAGGGACCCGATGGATGACTTCATAGACCTGTTCTACATCGACTACCCTGCCATGTTCAAAGCCATCTCTGGCCTTCCTACCGAAGGAGAAATCATGGAGACAGTCCACATGTTCTTTGCCAATCCTGACCTGAGTGTTGTGTTGAAGGGAGCTACGAGTGAGATGCCGTGGGGCCTGAATGCCTCTCGTGAAGATACCATTAATGCTGCCCTTGGGGTGCTCTCCTTTCTCACTCTACCCAGCGCATTCCAGATGTAAGTATTATTTGCACTGGGCCAAATACAGCTTTAGGAATCAGGGGAAAAAAAGAAAACATTTTTTCCCGATTTGTTTTGTGTGAACTCAGTATCTAGCTGAAGATCTAAATTTGCCCTAGGATCCAGAAATAACTGCTTGTTATCAGGCTCTTTTGCCTAATTTTTCACCATTATGTTGTCCCCATTGGTCCTTGTATGATAAACAGTCCTTTTTCAATCTTCCCCAGGTCATCAATGGATCTCCTGGTGAATGCTGCTGATATGCTTCCTGATGGCTTTCCATTCTCCTCTGTGCTTAGAAATATCAGCAGAGTTCTGGCCAATGAGTCTCAAGGTAACATTACAGTTCAGATCTACTGTCTCTCTGACTCAGGACATTTGGAGGCTTCTTCGGCCAAGGACAGCTTTATAATGAGAAATGTGCACTCATTAGTTAAATGGAGACTCCCCAAATGAATGATGCGTTATCCTTTCAGTTTCTCCGAATTAACTTTACCTACTGACTCCGCAGTGAATTCCCTCCCACTCATGCATGGCCTAATTGTCACTGTGCTGTAGAGTTCACACTGATGCTGCAGCTTGTGTTTACATACCAGCTGTGACAGTATGTATCTATAAGCACTGTATGCCAGCCTGCGCCATTAAACAGTCACACAGCTTGGAACAGTGCCACCTTTTTCTCTGACCTTCACAGCTATTGTGAGACCATGGGAAGACGATAAAACGTTTTGTTAATGCTGTTGTTATTGTATACATGATTATAGTGTGGCATAATTCATTCTGAAGATATGAGGAATAAGACTTCACACCAGCTTAGCTTGAGCTCCCAAAGAGCCCAAGGCCATATGGCCCTTCTCCAGCAGAAAGCCACTCAGCACCTTTTTAAATCTCATTAGCAAAGTAGAATTCAATCACTTATCCTGTCCGCCCTCGCTAAACGTCTCCCCTTGCACTCACACAAGTGGACATCTATGACCTCCATTTGATTGGCGCCTGTGCTTGTGTGATAATGTCTTTAGTGCATAGAATCACTCTGTAAGCAGCAGTAGCTTCACTTCTCCGCAAACATGCTCATACACACACACACACGCAGAATGAACTGTTGTAATTGCAAAGACCTCTAGGTGTTGAACACCCTGAAATTAAACATCACCATTGTCTAATTTTGGCCTAATTAAATATTCTGTCATCACATCTTGCTACCTGAGGTGCTGCCTTTCTTGGGGCTTGTCAGATGTGTTTTAATGCACGACAGCATCTAGTACTGCTGGCCCTTCTGGCCCCAACAGTCCCGCACTGGGCTTCACTTTAAGCACATCATTTGCTGCTCGCTGCCTGACGACGCTGCCCTGTAATGGTGTGAGTCGTAATGAAGCCCAGTGGGATGTCATGTTATTCCTTCACCTTACAGACCTTATTGCCCTCTTTTTCCTTTCTCGTCCTATCTTTCTGTCTAACTCCAATAACCTCTCTCACCCTCATTTTTTTTCTTTCTCCTTTGCCCTCTCCCTTCCTTCACAGAGAACCTGATCCTCATGCAGCAGACCTTGCAAACAGTCACTGAGCTCGTCCAAATTGGCGTGACAGACCCGCAGTTCACAGAGCAACTTGGCCACCTGAGATCCCAGGTCTCTGCATTAACCCTGCCACTTTTACGTATTTATCATTCATCAAAATGGGAAAAAAGATTTGACTTCAGAATGTCTGAAAACACTGAAGATTTTTAATTTAATACAATTTAAATCATTTTGATATTTCAGAGCTTAGAGCTACAACATAACACTAATGTTACCCTGGCTTAGACCCACCCACAAATATGATAAAAGTATCCAATGTTATTAGGGTGGTCGTGTTGACTTGTGGTTTAAAAAGGGTTGATCCGCTGTCTTATAATCAAATATGTACAACAATAACAACAACAACACTGATTGGATTTTGGTTACAGTTTGAAAAAAATTGTTTTTTGTAGGCTGACAGTGAGGCTGGTTTGGTATTATTTGGTGTTTGTGCCAAAAAAATAAGAAATCATCAAAGTATTCAATGTTTTGCTCAGACCCGAAAGCGAAAGTCTGGAAGTCAGAGTCATCGACAGAAAAACTTTTCAGAGAAACCATCATGATCAAATTCTTTAGTTGGAGTGGAGTTCTTTGAAGCAGTGAGACAGATTTATTTTTTATTTTTTGCAGGCTTTAACCCCAAATGTAATGTCCTAAAATGAACAATCAAGTAAAAATATTTCTATGCCACAGTAGGTTGCAATTTATGACTAACCAACCAATCTTTGCTTCAAATGTGGGATCACATGGTGCTTATGTGACTTACATTTGTTATAGGTGTGCGCCTTGGAGAATACAGAGTCTGTGCATCTGTTGATGCGGTACCTCTCCATCGAGCCTGGTCAGCTGTGTCACACTTTCCTGCCCAGCCTGCAGATCCTGGTTGAGAGTCTGATGATGAACACAACCGCTCTGACCGATGCCGTCTTCCAGACCTTCATCGGAAATCCTAGCACCTACAATGTCCACGCAAACTGGTATTGGCATTGTCTTCATCCGTCTTAGATGTGTTTTATTTGAAAGGCTTTCACAGCAGTTTGTTCACAGAAAGCTGCTTTCACCTTTGAGTGATTCTCAAACTCGGGGGCCCGGCCCCTGGGCTGGGCCATGGAGCCCCTGCAGGTAGGGTGTGGACGAACAGGGGAAAAATATGGAGTGCAATTAAGTTGAATGAATGTAATTTATGTAGGGAAAATAAATAAACAAGATTTCGCTAATGCTATTGTTTTGACCTTTTTTTCCCCTATAATTCAATCTTTTTTGTCAGTTGCTTCCCCTATTATTGTTAATTGTTAATAATTGTGGGGTGGGGCGGCATGAACTCTCTGAAGGGGGACAGTTTGAGAACCACTGGTTTAGATCTTTACCCCTCTTATCTCTTTGGTATAATTTGCTTAAAAGTACCAGAGAGTGGTCTGGGCTGGCACTTTATAGATCTCAATTAAAGTTACAGATTGCTGTTGTTTGGAGCCAGTAGATGAAGTTTCGATGTGTTGGTTTAATTGAATTTTCGTGGGTGTGTGTGTGATTGCAGGACCTCTGTGTTGAGTCGAGGTATGGGCTTTAACACCAGCATCCTGAGCCCTCTCAACATTAACATCACCTCCCCAGGTGAGACATTTTTCTGTATCATGACGTTTCAGTATTTCAGTATCAGCATGATGGAATACAGCATGATATTGGGGAGGGGAATTATGAATTAATTATCAATATAGAAAAGGGAAGTCTATGTACAGATGAATCAAAACTGAATATTTATCAATTAGTTTCCTAAATGGATATGTATATACTGTATGTACCATACTTTTCATGTGTCGATGTAGTTTTATTGTGAAAATTCTTATTTAAGGCTTTGGTCACGTTTTGTTTTTTATCAAAATCTTTTTGAGGTTTTGCAGGAGATAACAAATGCACAGTGCCGTTCTGTCATTAAGAGAAATGAGAGTAGGATCATGTAATAATAATATATAATAACAGCAGCTGGCATCAGTGCTAACATGTAAACAAAACACCAATGCACATAAAATATATGTATCTATACCAACACTGAAACAATCCCTCCCCAGTCACTGCCAGCAAGCTTTAAACACTGATGTCTAGCTGCCACACCGAGGATTTGCAGTGTGTGAGTGAATAGTGTGCAGGGTAGTGAAGCTGCATTAAATCAAGCATTTACATGGTCTGGTGTGTATTTTAAAAAGGATATGGTCACTTTTGTATTACAAGAGTGCTGCCTGGTGTGCAATGACTAGAAAGAAAGCAGATTACAAACCTTGTTTCCATAACAACCGACTGCTCAGTTCATCTCACCTGTTACTCACTTGTGTTACCACTTTGTTTGTTTGTTGATTATCTAACAATAATAACTTATTACAGCCGCCTATTTCTCCAATGTCACTTTATCCAAGATTGTTGCTCTGGTAAACATTGTCAGTGTCACATTGTCTGCTTCATTGTGACCGGCTGGCTGAGAAAACATGTCATTGAGTGCTGAATACCCTCAGCAGCCAGATGTAGCTCTTTCTAAACAGCAGTTTCTGTAATAAAACAGGTAGTACCAGTTGTCAAATAGAAAAAGGAAACCTACATGCGCACACATTCTAGGCAGCTGTAGTAGCCATTCTATGGTTGGGAGTGCAATTGTTATACCGTACTACATTATGAATTATAAAACATTATGAATCTAGAAATACACTTACATCACTTTACTCCCCAGGAGCGGTGACGGTCGGTGAGATGCTGAGAAATGAAACCGCCTTTATTCTGGATGTTCAGCAACACATGGATTTTGATCCAATAGCTCTGTACCTGCTGATGGAAACAACTCTACCAAACAATAATTTAGAGGTGAGCCCAGTGCATCCTCATTATGCATCCACATACAGTACATACTGCAAGTGTGAAAGCAAACATTCAGTCACGTCTTTAGTGAACCTGAAGACAGATTGCTCAGATTGTGCAACCGTGCAGAGCAATCATGTTCCTAAATTACTCAGCCAATACTGTGTAACAAGGTCCATGTTTTCACATCTGATGGTTGCCAGATCTGCTAGGCTGTCAGGTTCAGCAGGCCCATTGTGGTCTCTTTCAGATGAAGCACTATACTTCTGCAGCCTAAAAACTGTGCCAGATCTCCCCTTTTTCAAATGAGCATATTATGTAGACTTGCATCATTGTATTGTTTTTGTCATGAGGCTTATGTAGCCTATGCACCTTGCTTAAGGGTGGTGCTACATGGTGCAACTTACAGTAAATGTAACTTATTCTACTTTGATTGGGGAGAGCCCGGTAACCTTCAGCTAATGGCACAGAAGGTGCGCTTTGTAAAGCAAGCTTGTTCTATTTAATACAGTATCAATCAGGCTAAAAAAAGAATTAAACTGTTGACTTTACAGTACAATGGATTCTGAATTACAGGCCTAATCAAAATCATTCAGTGGCTGGCCACTCTCCATGGACCATTTCTCTAGAGCAGACATGATTTAGTAGAATAAAAGGCTGTCATCTGGAGGTCTTTGCTAGTACACTGCAGATTATGAAGCAAGTGCAGAGAAAATCACTTTAATTGAGTTTGTCAGCTGGAGGCACCACATTACTGTCTGCACACTACACAGGTGAGTAAAATAACAACACTAAATGGGGTTGTAGCTGACCTGTGTGTCCTTTGAATTGGAACAAACACATTTCCATGATTGCCAGTTTGAAGAACAGTTAGTATCTGGTTGTCCTTTCACTGTTTTACCACTCAGAATTGTCTCGATATGCATGTTTGATTACCCACAATTCTTGCGTACAGAGAGGTAAAACTGACCCATTTTTACTAAATGGAGGAGAACTTACACCCACCAGGTTGCAAATTGCCACACTACTGCAGGGATTTGGAAGCCTGTTTACCACATAAAGACTACCATGGAAATAGGAATCTGGTATCACTGATGTGAATGCACTATGAGAGCAAGGGCCCATTTTTATAGCTGTGTGTAGTTTTGTGCATGACATACCTTTTCCTGTGCTCCTGTTGCCAGATCCTGTCGTGGTTGGTCAACCTGCGTCAGTGCAACTCCACCGCACCCGTGAACATGAAAGAGGCAGACATGGTCATCTTAAAGGCCTTCTGCTCCCTGTCTGTTGAGCAGTGGTACAGCTTTTCCCTGCTGATGGCTCGTCATGTCAACATGGAAAAAGTCATCTACAGAGTAAGGCTGAGTCTTTTTGTCAGTACGAAAATAACATAGTTTACTTTCTTTAGTACTTAATTGCAATACTAAGTTGTCATTTTGTAGAGAATGTGTGAATTTGATGATTGCACATTGTTCTGTAGCGGCTGAAATGACAAAGAAATTGTTTCTGTTGGGCAGTCACGATATACTTTTGATGCCGCCGTCTGTTTGTTTGAGGAACATGTGAGACAGAGAGAATTGCTTTTGTGCAAGAAAATGTTTGTTCACTAGACAAAGCTCTCTCTGTCATACATTTTAAAAAAATATATTTCATACTGCAACTGATGTTTTTCTATTTGATCTAAGACAGCAAACACTGTCCATCCCAAAAAAACCCAAGTGGTGTCCATATTTATCAAGGTATAGAACAGTTCCAGTTAAAGGGGTTACTTCAATAGATCTGTTTTCTATTTCAAGTGCAACATTTTCTCTGTTTAACTGTAAAAATATCAATTTTCATTATTTTCATTCTGGATTTAATTTAATATGCTGTCTTAATTTGTAGTTTTGACTTGATTTTTGATTCTAATCAAAATTCCTTCACTTATACGTGTACATAACTCCGCAACAGGGGAGCACTGCTCACTAATCCTATTTAATGATGACAAGTTAACCTGAAGAAATCCACTTGTTTGCAGTGACGGTTGTTCTGCAGTTCAAACTCTTAAATAACTGCGTCCGGTTCATGCATTTATTCTTTACTTTACACTTTTCCCTACTGGACCTCTGGAAGGCTGTTAAACTAAATATAAATTCAATGCAACAAATACTGATTGGTTGATTCTCAGCTGTATTTTAAACTGCTCTCATGGAGGGATCAAGGGACGAACTGAAAGCATTTCTGGTAGTGATGAACCCACATAAAATGAGTTTCTGTCAGCTTTATGGAACTTTCTAACCTGTTACAGATCATTGTTTCATTTTGATGGCCCACAACTTTACTGTTTTAGTTCATTTTAATACTCTCATAAGCACAGTTTACAGACGTAACAGGGAGTTTGCAGCTCTCAAAAGTCCACTGTGCACTACCAGCAGATAGACGTAGTTAGCAACTAGCTGGTGTACATATTATTTCCCTCACGAGTTAAAAGGAGAGTGAATATTGGACTCACATCCATCAGGAGGCCAGAAACAAAATTCCAAAATTCCAAACTGCAGATATCGGTGGCAGTGCTACTGTGTTGACAATACATCTTCAGTTTCTTCGTTGAATTTTATCGGAGCAACGTTGCCTGTACATGTGGCTGCACACTGCAAGAATTGATAAAAATAAGACTTCAGACAAATCAGACAATTTGACAAATAAAGATTGGTTACGAATGGTGAACAATAGCACTGATTAAATATCAGTTAATACTTGCTTTTCTTTATCGTGTTCCCTCCACTGAGAAGGTCAGATTATTTCAATGTATGATGAGAGAAACCATAAAGTAATGACAAGGACAGAGAGGAAAAGGTCACCAATGTTGCAATATGATGAAGAGAGAAGTATGAAAGTGTGACTTTGTGAGGGTGTGAAACTTATAGGATATGGTCCTAGCAGAGCATTTTTCATTTTGAGGATAGGCTTTTTCTATTTATTCACTTTTCATTCAAATGAGTTTTAGTTTGACAGAGCACTTTGCTGCTGTCTTCCACAACATGCAACTCATCAGGCTTTATAAAAGGATCTACAAAAAAAAAACAGCAATAGAAATATGTTTGTATGTTGATCTTCTACTTTCAGATGGTGTTGTCTGAAGAAATGCAGGGCGTGGTGGGAGTTATGCTTCAGATGGCTGAAGTTATAACAGACATGATGAACAAGATTTCCCCTGCCATCAGTCAACTGCAGAGCTACCTGCTCTCCATCGAAGACCTCAACCTGGTGGCCGACAACGAATTTAGCCAAGTGTGTACCCTTTACTACTTGTACATTGCTACACCCACAATGTTCTCGTGTGCGTTTCTATGTTCTATTTTGCCAAAAACAAGGATGCAAATATTTTGGTGCTCCAGAAATAGTCTCAAGCTCCGTTTTTCCCCCCCAGATGACCAGAGGACAGAGGAGCACCATCTCTACTAAAGCCACGTTTGTCACCCTCTCTCGAGCGTTGTGCAGTAACGGTATCCTGGCTCTGTTTGGAATCTCCAAACTCCCCGTCGCGTCCGAGTCAAACCCCTCATTCTCAGATAACCAGCGGAGGGAGGAGATGATTGAGAGATTCAAGATTCCGCGAAATGCCAGTATGTAGGGAAGGAGGACAGATTTGGGGTTTTTGGACACTGAATTTTAAAGTCATTAAGCAAAACTAAGCATTAAGAGACTGACATATGTTTTCCTGATTTTGGTCTTTTAGTGGGATTTGCAACAGGCTTATTCTTTAAACTTTTGTTTCCTTGTATAGCTCCCTTCTGTATGAACATGTACCTAGACATGGTCAATACCACAGGAGGAGCCATCGCCTGGGCCTTCCTCAAACCAATGCTGATGGGACACATCCTGTACACCCCTGACACCCCCGTCACTAGGGCCATAATGGAGAAGGTATACAGTACATATCGTATAACTTAACACATGCACAAGTTACCTCCTCTGCCCTTTAATCCACTCACTCTGCAGCTGATATTCACTCTGAAAGAAAAAATATGTTGTTTTTTTTTTGTTTTTTTGGGGGGGGTTTTATATATGGACATAAAGTGCTACATATGCGACCAACTATATTACACAGGTTACCTGGAAAACCTTGTTAAACTATTTACTCACCTGTCTCCAGTATATGAAAACAATTGTGATTGCCCTTGTGTGAGGGCATCTCCACTTTCTTTTCTTTTCCTTTGTTTTTCAGTTGAAACGCCTCACAGCCAGCATGTATGGGGATTTAGCACCTTCATGACCTTTGTAAACTTTATGTTCTAAATCCTCCAAAATGCCTCACCTCTTTCAGTAGTTTTTTGTCAGTGCTGTTTCTAGCTTTTCTAGGCTATAGTTACCTCTTACGTCTTCGTTCACCCCCCAATGGCTTAGAAATGCTAGGTTTTGGAGAATATGGATATTCGTATGCACCACTGTCTTTTACTTAGGCTCTATTTTGTGCAAGCTTGACTTTGTTTTTAGTATACTGCTGCCTTCACAGGTTTAAACAGCCACACACACACACACACACACACACACACACACACACACAGACACAGACACAGACACAAACACATACACAGCAGATTATGAAATCTTGCTGATACCCAGCCATTTCACATGTTCTCGTCCTTGTCCTAACCTTGCCCAGGCCAACACCACCTTGCAGGAGTTTGCAAATCTGAGGAAGTACTCAAAAGACTGGATTGACTCCTCCAACTACATCATGGAGTCCGCTGTAATACTCAGCCACACTTTACCAATGCTGCAGGTACATAAACTCAGAACTGCCTCCTGTATATCTTACTTTTTTAGCCAGCTCACTGTTGTAGGAAAGTCTAGAGATAAACTTTGCAGTGGTCCTCGACGAGTTTCAGCGCCTGAATCTTGATGTTGTGCGTCATGTCTTCCACTCCCTCTCCCCTCTTGTCAGAATTCCCTCGGCAATTCCTTTGTGAAGAATTTCATTGAGATGCAGACAGACATCAATGTTGGCAGAATGAAGGAGACGCTCAGCAACTTCTGTGAGTGAGCATTGGAAGGTCTTACTTTTGTAAGCTGCAGATAGCAGGCTTACGTTTACATTCCTCCCTCTCTTCTTGTCTGTAAAATATCCACACAATCAGAAAATGGGACTGCTCCTTCGGTTCATAGGAAATGTTACACTCATTTCAACATGATTTTCTTAAAGCTTCTCTCCTTGATGAGATTATACATGTCAGTCATGTCAAAGTCAGACCTGGCAAGCTCTAACTTTGACATACAGGTACTTAATTAGATTACCTTGTATTGTCAGACTACATTTCTACCCTAGTTAAGATGTAAGATAACAGGAACAGTCACAACAAACATCAATATAGATTTACAGCAATCAAAACTGAAATTTAATTTGCCACTGTTCATTAATTTCTTTCTTTCTTTTTCTAAAGCTAACATGACAGTGATGCTGGAGAAGAACAAACACATACTGAACCAGATCACCACCTTGTCCACCCTGATGGTGGACCTCTCCTCCTGTATCAAGTTTGACCGTTACCGTGGCTACGACTCTGCCGAGCAGCTCAACACTGTAGCTCAGGAACTTGCCAAAAATCGCGATCTCTATGCAAGTGAGTAGATATTGGGTATAATGGACAATCTTTATGTAAAAATAGAGCAGACTCACTACAGGAACTGCAATGGTTTCTAATCTGCTTGAATTGAGGTTCATTTTGATTGGTTTTCCATTTCTTGACAACTGAATCATGCACACTGTAATACAACTATTTGAAAAAGATTCATAGTATTGATTAATCTTCCCTCTACTGGGGATTTCCCATTAGGATTGTCCAGATAACAGAGGACTACAGCCCAGTTCTACAAATACCCATGTTGTTAGTTTGCCTTTCACTGTGCAGTAATGCACTACTGGACCTGTGTCTGTGTTAGTTTGTGGATAAGATAAGAGCAACGGGTCCTCCCTGTTGATAATCAGCTGAATTGAGGACACTTTGGAGAGATCTGACTCAGTGCAACAGTATCTAGGACAAGGAACTTAGACAGAGTTTATCTGATCTTTAAATGTTGCCCAGTACAAACTGTATGCAGTGAGATAGTGCAATCTGTCTTTAAGGTGTCATCTTCAAGCTTCCCAAAGATGAGGACTCCTCCAAGAAGCGCAAGGCCAGGTCTTCATCCTCCTCCTCCTCCTCCTCCTCCTCCACCACATCCTCCACATCCTCCCTGCCTCCCAAAGTCAGCTACACTATCCGCATGCATATGGACAATGTCATGCGCACTGACAGAGTCCGGGACCCCTATTTCGTGAAGGACACTCACATCTTGGCCCGGCAGACCATGCGCTACAACCGAGGCTTTGTCTACCTCCAGGAAAACATTGATCGCGCTATCATTGAGACCCAGACCGGGCAGAGAGTCTCAGAGCCGGCCGTCCAGCTGCAGCCCTTCCCTTATCCGTGCCATCTCCGTGATGAGTGAGTCCCCCAAATACATAGATGCTCACTGGCATACACACACATACGTGCAAAAAAAGCACATACAGCTACAGCATGAACATACTTCCCTATGAATGCATGCATGGAAACGTGAAAAGATACACAGGGTCCCCGAGCGGATGTACAGGCACTGATGTGGAATAATGCATGCTCTCTCATTATTCATTTGCCAGTTGGGTTCATTCACAGGAACGTTTCACATCATAATTGGCTCCACACCATGTCAATGAATATTCACCATTGTTGTGCTTTCATTTTT
The DNA here is from genome assembly GCF_002814215.2 of Seriola lalandi dorsalis. Classification (NCBI taxonomy): domain Eukaryota; kingdom Metazoa; phylum Chordata; class Actinopteri; order Carangiformes; family Carangidae; genus Seriola; species Seriola lalandi. The sequence continues at coordinate 613,569 of NW_019525434.1, forward strand.
GAGAAACCACACACACACAAGCTCAGACACCCTTCAGGCCTTTAATATCCATCCATGAAGAACACCACTCATGTCTGTAGTATATATCTAGTCCAACATGGGTTTGGAATTAACGTGTGCATCGAAAACACAACACTATGTCCGATAAATCATGCTCGAATGTAATGCCTATGTTTGCGCTTGCCCTCGAGTGTGACTTAAGACAGTGCTGATATCTCATCTAAGAAACACCAGCGGGCCACTGTGTTTGGCTGGCTGCCTTCTGACCAACTGTAAGATATGATGATCCTCGCCTCTCTGTCATTCTGATTTATTACACAACTCAGTTTCTGACACGATAGCTGTATAATATGGATGCGTGGTATTAAAAATTCCAAGCACTAAATTCCCATGTATCAGGGCCCCAGATATGATTAAGTTAAAAAATAATAATAATAAAATAGAGAAACATTTATTTTTTGAAAATAACACGAGGATAAGAACATGGCTGTCAAAAGTCCCCAAACCCTCCTTCAACATCGCTCTTCCTCTCTGCATCGCGCTGTCTCTCTCTGTCAAGCCAGTGACTGAGTGATAGGCCTTTTCATCTCCTGTTGTTGACAGTGATTGGATGTTAGGTTTTCTAGAAATTTGACTGACAATTGGCATCTCTGTATTCCCCAGATACCTGGAGGCCATCTCTTTTGTCTTCCCACTCATGCTGATGATAGCCTGGGTGCTGTTCGTGGCTGATTTTGTGAAGAAACTGGTGCATGAGAGAGAACTGAGGCTGCACGAGGTAAAGTTGATCCAAGCTGCCACTGTATTCTTGCATCGAACGCAGGCTTTTGGGTTAGGTGGGTCCACTGGTTGTGTTAATCACTCATTGAAAAAACACAAATTATTTCTGAAGCACAGTTAACAGTGTGAAAAGCAATACTTTTCTCTCAGACACATGAGCACAGCCTCACTTCCAGACTTTCTGGCATTCAGTTTCACATCTTTTCACTGCTGTAAACATTCACAGGCACTGGTGGCAAGAAAGCACAAAAACTGTCTTTGTTTTTACTAACATTTCAGTGTTTTCACATCCTTTTTTTTTCTTCCTTGTTTCACAGTACATGAAGATGATGGGAGTCAATCCGCTCAGCCACTTCTTCGCCTGGTTCCTGGAGTGTGCCGCCTACCTGGTGCTGACCATCTTCATCCTCACTCTGGTGCTGAAGTACGGCAGAATCTTGCCCAGCAGTGACGGCTTCCTCCTTTTCTTGTACCTCTGTGACTACGGTTTAAGCATCCTGGCCTTCAGTTACCTGATCAGCTCCTTCTTTGACAAGACCTACATCGCCGGCCTGAGTGGCAGCCTCCTTTACATCCTCTGCTTCTTCCCTTTCATCGTGGTCATGGCCCTGGAGACAAATCTCACCTTTTCCCAGAAGAGCGCTCTGGTGAGGAACGTCTGAACCTCCTGTATCATTAGTTATGTATATTAAATTCCTGTGACATGTGTAATAACTTAAGACACCAAATAATTCAATTTGCCCTGGATTAAATGAAGAAATAAGGAATGTAGAAGGGGAAATTATGTCATTTCACTTCATTCCAGAATGTCATTTACTCTATCCATCTTAGAAAACAATTTTACTGATATTATGATTCAAACTATATTAGCACAGCTGCACAAATGCCAGTTCTGTTATGAGTATGTCTGGATAAACAGTGGCTTTTGCCCTCAGTTGTTTTCCATTATGAGGCTTTATTGTTATTTTTCATTCAACATGAAATCAGTGCACACATCTAAAGCCTTATTTGCCTTCAACAAAGTTCCTCATATCATGTCACGAAAAACTTTTGAAATATATCACTTTATACTCCACAGAGCTGTCAAGAGTAAAGATGAGTGGAATTATAGAAAGGCATTGTGGAAAAAAAAAAAGATATCTTTTTTGATATTCTTTTTTCTTTGCTGCTGCTGTTTCTATATCCTGTCTAATTTGCCTCTCACTTTCCAACAGAGCGTGTTTTCCCCGACCTGTTTCAGTTACGCCAGTCAATATATCTCTCGCTACGAGTCTCAAGGAGAAGGTATGAGCATGTAAACGTCTGACTATCATCAAACAAGCCAACAGAGTCAGTGGAAGGCAACATAAAACTCTGTTTTCTTCTTTAGGGATTCACTGGAGCAACTCATACACCTCACCCATTGCTGGTGACACAGCCTCATTCGGTTGGCTCTGCTGGCTGATGCTCATCGACTCCGTCCTCTACTTCATCATTGGGGCTTACATCCGCATGGTCTTCCCAGGTAAACACTAAAAATCAAAGAAACCTTTGAAAATGTGAGCAAAGGGATCTTATATCAAGGAGTCCTGATGCGAAGAATTCATCAATGATTTAATAAGCCTTTGACTGATATTATTTTACATTCATGGTGATTTTTCTTTGTACTCTCATAGTGGCAATAATATCTTAAAATGTTACGTGAAGTGTATATTGCTCAACGACTAGTTGAAACAAATGCAGCAGTTAATGAGCAGTGTCTGCTTCTTTTTTTACCTATTAGGAAAATATGGCATCCCAGCTCCATGGTACTTTCCCTTCAAAGCCTCCTTCTGGGCCGACCTGTGCTGTTGCATTAAGTCAAAGAGTGAGGTGGGCAGAGGACTCCTCTTCACCAACATCATGCAGGGAAACCAACCTGTCTTCAATGACGACAAGGGAAAAGGTACAGAAAAAAATGGCATTGTACTATCCTGCTGCAGATAACAATAAGTGATGCTGTGTCCTCTGGTGTGTGTTTTGAAGCAAGAACATGATGTCTTCCCTTTCACTGCCTGTCATTTTTTTTTTCTAACCCTGATGCCTCGCGACATTTATATTTCCCCCTCACTCTTCATTTAATTCCTGTCCCCTGTTAGTTTGATTTACAGGTTGCCTTTGTCTCCATGTTTCTCTCAGGCCAGAGCACTCTTTCCTCCCAGGATGGTGAGGATTTCTCAGCGCTCCCTGTGGGCGTTGCCCTCCATGGTCTCGGCAAGATCTATGGTGATCGAGTAGCCATTGAAAACCTAAATGTTTCCTTCTACGAGGGCCATGTCACCTCATTGCTTGGTCACAATGGAGCTGGCAAGACCACCACCATGTATGTGTGGCACAATTTTTCCCAGTTTTCACTGTATCAGCATGTCTTAAGATGAATACAAATGCATTTCGACCATTCATACATTGTATGCTGTGTCATTTGAATTTAATTTGTGGATCCCTTTAATCATCTCAAAGGTTTGCTGCTGACAGGGAGATTGTTTTGTTCAAATCTGGCACAGCAAATGAACCGTGGTAGAGCTTAGCCTGATGGGGCTTCATCAACGGGAGCACTTACATTTACATTTTAAATGTGACTCATTTCGCTTATGCTCTTATTCAGAGCAACGCACAATAAGTGCAGTCGCAGAATAAGATTTAACAATGCTGAAAACAAGCAAAACCAAGAGGGAATTTCTTGTCCCATAATATTCCTGGAACCAACAAATAATTTAAGATGAAATCACTGGTGAAAAAGTACACAAAGATAGAAAATGGAACTAAAAGAAAGGGCATTTTCAACCTTTTGTGTCTCAGGTAGCAAATATGAGCAAAAAAATAGAAAACCTGGCTCATAATAGAGTGTGTTTGATTTTTCTATTGTGAAACATGAAATAACCAAAAAACTCTGAGATGATCATAAATAATTCTACATGAGCTGTGAAGCCAGAATTAAATCTGGCAATGCAGTATTGTGCTTCATTTAATAAATGATGGTGCTCTGTGTTTAGGTCTCTCCTGACTGGCCTTTTTGCCCCATCCTCCGGCACAATAGAGGTGTACGGCAGAGACATGCAGACCAACATCGATGATGTTCGCAGAGAGCTGGGCGTCTGCATGCAATATGATGTCCTCTTTGACCACATGACCACCAAGGAGCACCTGCTGCTGTACGGCCAGATCAAGGCCCCGCACTGGTCACACAGAGAACTGCACGAGCAAGTCCGAACGTAAGTAATCAATCATCTAGTGGCAAAGAGAACATCCTCAGTATATCAAAATCACTGTGTCTTTCAGATGATATCAGAGGTTGTACATGATGTGGTGGTGCCATTTTATCGGTCATGCTGACTTGCTTTACAACCTGATATCAAATAACGGTGTCCTTAGGTCAGTCGATGGCTAATTCTTCTAATAAAAAGGAAATATAGACAGTGAGCACTAACCAGTGCTCAACACCAAAGGTTACACAGGGGAAATAAAAAAAAAAAAACCAGTGCCAGTAATGGTCAGATATGGTCATCATCAATCAGATTTTATGGATATAATTGCTGTAATTCACAGGTGTCTGTAGGCCTTGGTGCCAGAATTCTAATCCGTGGTAAGAACAAAATAATAGTTCATTTTAGCATCTCAAGAGCTGTGAAATGATTCAAGCTCACATTTTGCATAAGAATTGTAAAATATTTTATTTTATCACACTTTGTTCCTTTGCATCTTTTTTGGACAAGCTTATGGGAGCAAGTCTGAGGAAAATCATTTTTCATTCTGTGGCATCATTAAGCTGCAGGTTGAACCCCCAGTTGCATCATGAGACTATTTCTGGAGGCTTTCTGCATGACAAGAGAAGCAGTAATAAGGCTGAACCTACAGGCAAGGAACTGTACCTCTCCTCTGGTTCCTGCAGTGCAAGACGCCTGAGTAACTGATAGAACTGATGACTATAACTCAGAAACTGGGTTGTAATGCATAGAAAAAGTATGTTAACATGAGCTCTGTGTTAAATGCGTTTCATTGACTCCCCTACCAGAATCCTAGAGGAGACAGGCATGTACGCTCACAGACACAAGCGGGTGGGCACCCTGTCGGGGGGCATGAAGCGCAAGCTGTCAATCTCCATCGCCTTCATAGGGGGCTCTCGCTTGGTGGTTCTGGATGAACCCACCACAGGAGTCGATCCCTGCTCCAGGCGCAGCATCTGGGACATTGTTATCCAACATAAGAAGCGTGAGTGTCTCAGATACACGCACACACACACACAAACACACACGCAATGAACACTTATAAAAGCTTTCCTGTTAATTTGAGTTCACCAACCCGCCATTGAACCCCAAGCTACAGATACTTGACTGCTATTATTACTATTACCACAGACCATTACCGTTACCACTAATAATGATGATAATAATAGTAAGAAGAGCAGCAGGAAGAAATAGCAGCAAGAGAAAAAATGAACAGAACAAAACGAGAAAAGTACTCTCTCCTTTTATGTCATGCAGGATCCCGCAAGGCTTGATACTTGGCCCGATTTTATTCACTTTGTATCTGCCACCCCTTGGCCATATTATTTGCCACTTCAATACATTCTACCATCGTTACGCCGATGACTCCCAGTCGTATGTCTCGTTTATCCCTAAAAATTTTAACAATCCAGATTCCCTGCACTGCTGCCTTGCTGCTATCAAAGAGTAGCTTCCTCTAACGTCTTGCAACTGAATTCTGATAAAACTGAAGCTCTGGTAATTGGTCCTGATCATTTTTTTTTTAAAGTGCCACCCCCCACATTTGGACTACTGACAGCTAACTTAAAACATTCTAGAAAGAAATGGAGGAGTTCATATAAATCAGACATATTGCCACTGAAACTAGTTTTACCCAAAAACATAGCTGTGCAACTTATCCACACCCTCATTTCCTCTTCCCTTTTCTCCTATAAATCTTTTTTTATATGCCTCAGTGACGCAGCAGTTAGTTTGTAATTGGTGGAGAATCCAGCAGCAAGTTGTTCTGACAAACACTAGACATAGAGAACATATCTTTCCAGTCCAGGCAGACTTAAACTGGCTGAATTACAAAGTTTTTAAAAACCCACCTGTATTGGTTGATATTTTTATAAATTATTATTTTTCTAGTGGTGCAGCGGTTAGCACTGTCGCCGGCTGGGGCCTTTCGTTGTAGAGTTTGCATGTTCTCCTCATGCCTACATTGATTTCTGGCTTCCTCTCACAATCCAAAGACATGCAAGTTAGATTAATTGGCGACTCTAAATTGCCCGTAGGTGTCAATGTAAGCATGAATGATTGTTTGTCCCGATATATCAGTCCCGTGATAGACCCACCCTCTCCCAATGTCAGCTGGGATTTGCTCCAGTGCCCCTGCAACCCTAAAAGGATAAGTGGTATAGCTAATGATGAATGTATCATGGTGTTCTTTCTGCACTTTATTTTATTCTGTAAGTTTGACTATTCTCCTGTTGTGTTTTATTGTATTGTATTTTATGTGCACCTGTGTAGCACCTTGATTTTTAAAGTTACTTTAGAAATCAAGTTTACTTGCTTATGTAAAATATAGCCAGTATGTAACATTGAAATGGACAAATATTTTTTATTATTATCATAATAATCCTTGCACAAAAATACTAAAATGCACATTGCTGACACTCACATGGCACAGATGATACAAGCTCTTGCTGTGGTGTTTTCCACTGATGTTGTTATGAGAACAGTGAACCTGGAACCGGCCCTGTATGGCTTTCCCTTGCTCAGCTTCCTACTTTAAGTTTAGCATATAATTATTCTAAAATAAATCCAGAAGTACTTTTTCTTTAGGCTCTCTTAGGGGAGCGGCGGTAATGGCAGGGAGACTGCTAAATGTCATATAATTGTAGATGTAGAAAATATCCTGTGTAATTGGCCCTGTCTCAGATGTTAGTGAGAGTTTGGTGCCAGGGGAATGTATTTGAAAATAAACTTTCTGCATCGCTTGCTGGTTGTGCGCCTGTTACTCTGATGATGTGTGTGTGTGTATGACAGAGCTTGCATCGGGCTTTGTAATGCCTGGATTTTGGTTTGTTTATTTGGATGTGTGTAGTGTGCGCATGTTTGTGCGTCAGGATACACACACTTACGATGCCAAAATCACTAGGAGAGGAGAATGAGAAAAATCCCAAATAATTTTGCCAAAGGACATCTAAATGTTGCTTCTGTGTTGTACTTTCTTTTTTCTTGAAGCCTTGAAACTCCTACTAAGCTTCATTAAATAGTTATTATTAAAAGCTAGGTATTAAACCTAATTTTACTGTGTACATTTCAAGGGATGATATAATAATGCACCTACAAATAACACAAATGTGTGTTTGGTCTGTGTGTCCTCTCAGAACGCACCATCATCCTGTCCACCCACCACCTGGATGAGGCCGAGGTGCTGAGTGACCGCATTGCCTTCCTGGAGAGAGGAGGGTTAAAATGCTGTGGGTCCCCCTTCCACCTGAAAGACAAGCTGGGTCAGGGCTACAAACTCACCCTCACCAAGAAGGTATCCATCCATGATGTTCTCCTAACAATGACACATCTTAGACAATGTGCAGCCATATGAAACATACCACAGTGCATTATAATAGTAGAGCTGTCTTACTTGTGTGTAAATGAATTCTAGGTTTCGTCTCCCCGACATAAAGCAACAGTGTGAATTGTATCACATGTACTGAAAAACTGCTTGATGGACCAAATCCCTGCACATGCGATGCTGTGCTGACTGCTGCAAACTTTCTCATACATTTTTGTTCAGCTGTCTTCCCAGTGAAGCAAATGAAAAGAGGTTTTTTTTTTTTACCATGCCTGTTTGGTGGCGTTATATGCGAGTTAGATGTGTAGAGTTGGCAAAAAGATGCATCTGAGATCACACATTAAGTCCCTTCTTGATTATGCCGGCCATATATTTTGGTCAAACCCATGGTTTCCTCCAGTTACAGGATGTAACTGAAGAGTTTCTTACACCTGTTTCATGCTTCATGTTCTCTATGTACATCTATCTGAGGTATCTATGCTAGTGCTCCGTCATTTCAATAACTTCTCAGATAATGTGATGCCAGTTTCCTACATCTATCTCATCCTTAAAAGCAAAGTCAGATGACTTTGGACAACGCTTTCATGAAAAGCTGTGACAACATTCTATGATGAAGGGTCCTTCTTCCAAATGTGGATAATCCTAGTGAACGTCTTTTACTCAGTATACCATGAGAGTCAGTCGTAGATGATGTTCGCAGGGGAAGAATTGTGGCGCACACAAAAAACAGAACCACAAGAGTAACGTAGATGTCATGTCATTATCTATTCCTATTTTTATATGTGCAGATGCAGAACCTAGAATCCGAAAAAGCAATTGACAATGCTGAACTGAAGGCGTTTATCCAAGCCCATGTACCTGAAGCGCGACTGAAGGAGGCCCAGGGTGGCGACTTGGTCTACTCGCTGCCCCCCTTCACCTCATCCAACGCCTCCTCATACCGCTCCCTGCTGACCGCACTGGACTCCAACCTGGACGCTCTGCAGCTGGGAGGCTATGGCATTTCTGACACCACCCTAGAGGAGGTATGCTCACACGCACACACCCACACACGAAAAGCACAGGTTTACACTGCAGTCAAAGTGGAGAAAAACATGTACAGCTGCTGGGGTGCTACTTACTGTGAGTGTCCCCTGTGCAAATGTGCAAATGCCCCAAAACTTTATCATACGCACATGTAAACTTCTTATAAACCATGACATATATTAGATAGACCATCTGACAAACACAGGTTTTGCTTTTATCTCTGTAGGTGTTCCTTCAGTTGACTCATGGAAACACAGAAGCTGGGCTTGAGAACGGCCCCCTCTCTATCTCAGAGACCGTCTCGGACACGGGATCCATTGACAGCTTCCCTTCAGACACCAGTGAAACCTTGAGTGACCGGATCAGTGAGTTCCTCCTTTCTTCTTTCCTCTGCTCTGTCCATCCCTCCTTTCTCCTTTTTCTTTCACTGTTCACATTATTGAAAATGATCAGTGTGCTGAAACATTCTTTTTATTTCTTTTTATATGTATATATTTCAAATTTTCTTGACCTGAAATAATTGACCATTAACTTACTCAGCTGACCTGGTTCTACAGCTTCTACACTCGAGACACCCATCTTACCATCTTTTTTGATACTATCTACCTGTTAACCTTTAGCTCAGTGTGCCTTAGAGAGAAACAGCAGACATCATTAAGCCAGTAAGACAGTAAGTACATGCATTAGTACAAAAATGTAAGAATTTTTATCTCCATTTCCTCTCCATATTTTAGAGCTCACCGGTTCATCCATGGTGCGCGGCATGGCCCTGGCCTGGCAGCAGATGGCGGCCATACTGATGAAGAGGTTCCAACACAGCCGCAGAGACTGGAAGGGCCTGATCTCCCAGATCCTGCTTCCTGTTCTGTTTGTGGTGTGTGCAATGGGCCTGGGCTCCATCAAGAGCGATCTGCGGCACTATCCCGAGCTGGAGCTGAGCCCCGCACTCTACAACATTGGACCCAGCTACTCTTTCTTCAGGTCAGTTCTAATGGCAGGGAGCACTGGGAGGGGAGCAGACAGACATAAACACAGCAAGGATAATCAGCTTGTTTTTACACAAAGCATGTTTGGAGCCATTCAACTGAACATTGAGGCTTTGCTCTTTTATTTCAGTTCATTTGGCAAAGTCAGGGCAATGCCACAGAGACTCTGGTGGCAACAGATATGCCAAGATAGATGAAAAATTGTACCTTGTCCAGACAGTTGTTGATAAAATTCAACAGCGCAAGGAAACAAACCCTAAACTTGTTGTGTTTTAATGGATAAACATGTTAAATTATGGCAAGGGCTACAGTCAAAAATGCATCTTAGGTGATATCTCATACATAACAGCAAAGTTTGGAGGAGGATGAACTGTGGTCACTCGGATGAAAGACTGAGTTTTCAAACAGCGGAGGGGCTGACTGCAACACCCCTGTCTGATTTTGATGAAACTTTCATGAAGGGTTGATGCAGCTCGTTACTTGATTGGCCTGTTGGATTCCTGCATCACTTTTATGGTGTCGGTGGTGGTG
>NW_019525434.1:623475-675039 GCF_002814215.2 Seriola lalandi dorsalis
GGGGGAGGGGGCGGGCAGCAACATGTCTCACTTGTTAGAAAATGAATTTGAAGCTGTAGTTCGTTCAAGGGCAGATGGACCTTGAGGACGGGGAGGAATGAGAAAGAATGTGAGTGAGATCAAAGTTGGAGAGATTAAGAGTGCCAGGAGGTTGCGAGATGTCTTCATTGTTGACAAGCGCTGTTGTTTGATCAAGGGAATATATGGCAAGGGAGAAAATGCTGAGGTGCCAATCCATATCAAAGACCGGATCGACGCTCAACCCGGGCTCTCTTTGGCCTGATACACAAAAGAGATTGGAAAACAATATTTATTTATTTATTTTTGATGAGTTCAGGATTGGAGCTGAGGGGCGAGCGCCGATGAATGAGGTTATAACTTGTTGAGGGTCGAATATGTTCCAGTCTTGCTGTCTCTGCTGTCATTATAACTATAGATTGTGACACTAGAGTATCAAATTTTATCAAATTTTGTCAGAGCGCTGTGTTTTTCTTTCTTCCCTGAATGAACAATGTGAATGTACATGCAAATGAAAGAAATCCACTAAAGTGGCCAATCAAATGTCCTAACTCTCGTTTTACCAGCCCAGCCCCCTCACAGCAAAGATGTTATATTACAATCACTGGTAGGGTGATTTTATTGACAAAGTGGTGAGGTAGTAAATTGCTCTCAAGCTAGATTTCTAAAAAGAATACTTTGATAAATGCTATCCTCGAATTGTAATTCTTCATAAAACCCCAGCTACCGAGACAAAATCCATTTATCTGTCTGCTGATGCTGTATGAGAGCCTTATGAAACAACCTTTTGTCTGCTTTTCTACATTGTTATAAAATGTATGTGTTATGCTTGATTAAAGGCTGACTAATTATTTTCTCCACAGAAACCAAAATCCCAACTCCAAGCAGCTGGTGGACACCATGATGTCATTCCCTGGGATCGATAACGCCTGCTTCAACAAATCCGATAACTCGTATGTAATCACTCCTCAAATACCAGCTGTTTTTTGTTTTTTTTCCTGAATGTGATAGATTTGTTAGTGATACTCTGGACGCCTGTGCTCAGTTTCTCTGCGTTCCACCCTTTTCCACACATATAATGTTTTCATGTTTCACTCATTGTCATTCTTTTCATGACTCCTCTCTCACCTTGTTTCATTTTACTTGTCTGTCTCCCTCCGCATCCTGCTGCTCCCTCTCTGGTGTCTCTCATGTCCCTCCTCTCTATTTTTCTCCTGCTCAGCTCAACGTATGTGGCTGAAAGCCTGCAGCAGGACTCTGTGATGTGAGAGCATCATTTGTATTCCATAAACACCCAGTGTTTATAGGGCAGATTTTCCCCTTACAGGCACTCAAATCAGTGTTGGCACTCATAAACCAGACCTCGGAGGCATTTCAAAATTCTCTGCCAAAAATAAACAAACAAAAAAAAAACATATGGTGCAAAAGAGCCTCCGTGTTTTCCTCATGATGTCTTATAATAACACCGTGACAGGGACTGAAAGGGTGCTTCATTTACATAGTTTACTGGAATATACTCTATGGTCCCGTGACTTTCCTCCATGGGTGACTGCTGTTGACTAATTTCTATCTAAAGTAACAGGCTGCATTTCAGTGTCCAAGTGTGCAAAGACATGTGTACTGCTACAAACGCGTTTTTGATCTGCACATAGTGTCCCGGAAAACATTTGGCAGAAAACAAAATGTGGGGGAGTTGAACATCAAACCACACAAGCACAAATTTCTCACAATATGATACATTAAACAGCTTTGAAAACAGTGTTATATCAGAGAAATATATAGGTCCTGATCTCTTCATGAATGCTTGCAGATTTCTACACACATACATAGGTATTGGTGCATGCCGTCATCAACTCGGTCTCTACATGTGTTCGTGGGTGTGCCTGGGGATAGGCTTGTGGCATTATCACGCACTGCAGGCTGCCACCATTTCACTTTGTGAATGTTTCTTTTTTAAGGGTCTGCACAAGAAACACAAACAACTGGAGTTCCAGAGGGAACAGCTCCAAACCATTTAGTATCTGTAAATGCACCCGTCAGGAACAGGTGAGACTGGATTCACTGAGAAGAGCGAGTGTGTGCGTGCATGCGTGTGTGTGTGGGTGTGTGTGAGCGTGTGTGTTCTTGAACGTGATTGTTTGAAACAGGACAAGTGTGATGCCTCTGTCTCTTCCATAAACTGCAGGTTTGTGATGAGGACAACTTCCAGCCGCCGCACAAGAGGATCCCTTCGTCTCAGATTGTTTATAACCTCAGTGGCATCAATGTGGAGAACTACCTGGTGACCACAGCCAATGACTTCATCAGAAACAGGTGAATGTAGCTTGTGTTTACGTTTTCTTAATGTAGCTACGTTGACAATTTAGCCCGCATATCATTTATAGTTGTAGAAAGCTGTGTTCTCAGTGGTAATAGGCGCTATCATTTCCTATTTTAGAATTACATTTCACAATATTTCATCATTTTGATGAGTTAACCTAATTTGAGATAGTTTGAAAATAATGCATGAGGCTCATTATTTTTAGTTTTTTTATCACCTCAGAGTCCATTGACCCAAACATAAAATTAATTTTGATTCTCCAACTGTAAATTTAAAGACTTTAATTCTTTCAATTGAAATATGTCAATCACCTGGGATGCTTTAAATACTTAAAACTGGTAAAGAAAGCGTTGTTGTCTTGATGTAAAATAAAATTAGTTAAGGCCTAAAACCTGAGTCTCCCTGGTTGATCAGCTTGATACCAATGGGCTTCTAGTAACTGATCACATTAATCATACTGTTAATGTCGAGTCAGAAGCTTTTACCCCAAAGTGCATCTCATCTGCTTGTGCGGATTTGCTTTGATTAAGAGAAATTGTCACATCTAATTTCTCAGCAACATTCAGAGCTCTTTGTTTTGATCGATATGTGTCCAATTTCTTTTTTTCAGGTATGGTGGCTTTGATTTGGGAATGCAGCTTCCTCCTGATTTACAAATGGACCTTCGAGCAGTGCCAAAAAACCGTACTCTGTCTAAGGTAAATTCTCTCCCGCTTTCCTGCTTCCTGTTTCATTATCACTTTAATTGCTGTACTGATGAGCTGTTGAAAGGTAAAACATAACATCCTAACTAAAGTTGTTTGTCTACAAGTTTAAGGCTTGCAGATGGAGCTGCATTGTTATACCATCAGTGTCATCATAAATAAGCTTTACTGCAGCAACAGTGCCACTGTTTTAGTGTGTAAATGTCCTCAGGTGATGACGACTGCATTTTGTAGAGATGCAGTAGACTTGCATACCCTGATCCGTAGCAATGCGAGTGACACCCTCTATGAATGTGTGTGTGTGTGTGTGTGTGTGTGTGTGTGTGTGTGTGTGTGTGTGTGTGTGTGTGCGTGTGTGCGTGTGCGTGTGCATGTGCGTGTGTACCTGTCTGTGTTTGTACATGGGGGTAGGTCTGGTTCAACCCTGAGGGCCACCACACAATGCCAGCATACTTAAGCAGCCTCAACAACCTCATCTTGCGCTCCAATCTTCCGGCAGACAAGGATCCGCGTAAATATGGTAAGTTGGCAAGTAAAGTGTAAAACTTCAATCACAGGCAAAGGACACAGTCTGAGGTTTCAGTTTAACTGATAAAGGTCCCTAAACATACAAAGACGCTAAAGCTCACCGCTATCTAAGTTTTTGACATTGTGACATTGTTTGTTGCTGTTAACTATTTTAGTGATTTTAGAAAAGGTCTATTCATATTACGATCGGAGGGATTATATTGTATTCATGCAGACACCCTGGCTATTGTCAAAGATTAGAAGAGTCAAACGTGTGAAAGAGATGTGAGAGACTAGGGTTGTGCACATTGGTATAAAGAAGGTGCCACTGATTGACCACCCTGTGCATTTTGTGTTCTAAATATAAAGAAAGCTGTAAACAGTGTTTACTCATGGTTCATTTCACTGGATTAAAGGCAGGGGGTGCTGTGTGGCCTTCACACTCACATCACTATGCATAGTGAATACTGATGAGTGCTGCTCACTGGGGAGCTATGCTAAAGAGAACGAGGCTGGCCCACGTTTTCAGCACTGTTTCAGCTCTGAGCATCGCCCTGACCATCTGCCTGCAGGCAGGAGTTAACACACATACACACACACACACACACACACACACGCACACACACACACACACACACACACACACACACACAAACAAATGCACATAAATAAAAGCTCATAAAAACATACAGTGCATGCACAGAACTATATGCACACACACATTTCTTCCCCAATAGATGATAAAAATGCTTGAGGGTAGACTGTAATCATTTAAATGTTACCTGCTAACTCCCAGCGGTGTCAGGGCGTGTTAGAGGGTGTCATGGGTGGAGATCCAGGGAGATTACTTTTCAAGGTGATCATTTCTCTGTCAGATGTGAAACCCTAACCATCACATTGTGTCCTGCAGTATAAACTCCGGGTTGGGACCCTGTAGAGGTCTGCATCAAACTGTTTTTTCATGCTACTCTTGCAGAATTGAAAGTCTGTCTACCCCATACCACAGAGAAAATTTACTGTTACTCAACTGTTTAATAAGCCACCTTTAGAAGATGTGAATAGAAAAGAATCCTTGTTTTTTACTTTAAAAAGTAAAGGAAAAAAAACACTTTCAGCTTCAGGCAGTTGGAACTAAAATGTTATAAAAAAATGTTATAAATCATGATGCATTTTTCTCATTTAGTGAGTTGATCTATTATTTGATGAACAGTAAAATCAGTAACAAATTTCCTAGTCAATTCATTGTTTGAAATCACTGGTTTCAGTTTTTCAAAAGTGAATATTTGGTGGTTTTCTTTGCCCTCTATGATGCCATAAATAATAACTTAGGGTTTTCAACTGTTGGTCAGATAAAATTAGCAATTTAGATACATGATTTGGAGCTCTGAGAAATTGTGACAGGATTTTTTTTCCCCCTTTTTTTGACATTTTTCCGACTTAACAATTAATCGATGCATCAAGAAGTCTGCAGATACATTGATGATGAAAATAAGCTTCAGCAGTAGTTGTTTTCCATTGGAAAAGATACAAACCACATTAGGGAACATCCAACTTCAGATTAGTCAATATAATCTATCATATCTACCAAAGTGTCCTTCGGCAAGGTGCTCAACCTGCAACCTGCTCTGAGGCTGCTGTGCTTTGGGTGACCTCATACTATTCTATTTCGGGAAATGTAAACAGAGACATGTAGGGGAGCAGTTCATGTCTGTGAGCATCTAGAAAGACCCTGAAAAAATGATAAAGAAAATTCAATTTCCTTTGTGTGTACTGGCAAATGAAATCATCTTGCACAATATTTTTCAACTGACTGTGTCCCAGGCTAAGAGAATATCATTGCTCATTTGGTTTCTGTGCTGAAAAATAGGCTGTGTGCTGTTGTTTTTCTATTGCTAACACAATGATCTGTTTTTTTTTTTTCTCATACAGCCATTTCAGTTTCCAGTCACCCCTATTTCGGTCGGGCGGATGATGAAGATGCAGTGTAAGGACTACACTTAAAAATTCTTCCCTCTGCTGAACCAACTGTTGGTATAAAACAATACCAATGGCTGCTCTTGCGAAAAAGATCCTCATTAGCATTCTAATTGGTGAAAATATTACAAAATTAGTCAGACATGATGAATATTATTGACTGTTGCTTGGCTGAGCTCGAGATAAATTAGCACAGAGGTGGATTGATTCTACCCCACTTCCCAAAATGGGTTTATTTAAAATACTCCACATTCTGTTTTAGAGATCCAGACTGCAGAGTGAGTGCAGGTCTGTGTGTGCTTACATGTATGTGCGCAAACATAGACGTTCCAGTGGATCAAATTAAATCAATCATTGCGAAGGTCTGTGAAGGTCCATCCTCTCCAGAGCCTTATTAGCAGTACCACTAACAATCTCACTTTCAGTGTTCACTGGTGTCCAGTTCCTCCACATGCTCCACATTTACTTTTGTGTGTGTAGCATTTATTAGCTGTTAGCCTGCTAAGGTAATGCAGCAGCTGCAAGTGCACAATTACCCCCCTCCATCCAGGGACATTCTGCTTCCTTGCTGGATGTATTGATTTGGCCTGAGCTGTGTTAAAGATACAGCAGGCTTATTACTTCAAATGTCTTGATTCTCACAATGTGGCCGCTGTGCCCATGGGAAAAATTCTTAGGCTATCTTGGCCATACTGATAACAAGCCTTCTCAGTAGCTGCTGCTGCTGCTGGCTATCCTCTGTAGTTAGTGGACGCCCACCACATGTCCCTCTCTGCTACTCTCTCTCTCCTTCTCACTTGGTCACTCTGCCAGCTTGTTTAGTGTTATGCAGCTCATTTTGTTTGGTTGGTGTTTTTGTACCCTGGTCAAAGGAGAGAAGTAAAAATACCACAGTAGCATGCTATATAGCAGCAGGCATGGGAGCACGGAGCATGGGAGACGAATAGTTAGTGGCATCAAGAAAATTTGAAGGAGTGGACTAGGTTCAAGAGATACTGAAGGATTAAAGCCTCAGCTGGTTGTCTGGCGTCTAGGCTGGACAATAGGCTTTACAGCCTCACCGCAGCACCACTGTGCATACTGACTATACAGCAATAGAAGTATGAAGTTGTTCTCGACTTGAAGCCATCTGTTTCTCCTGCAGTTATTATCTTGTCAGAGGTGAGACGCGAGCTCTTCTTCTGAAAGAGCTATTTGTTATGAATGGAATTCAGTTTATTGTGAGCCACTTGAACAGTTCAAATGAGTCAGGTCCCAGCAGGCGAAGACATGATAGTTTGTAGGAGGACTTTAAGATGGGGCTATTGTTTTCTGAAAAGATTTACACCACGCTGCTTTATCCAAAGTGACTCAGCACACAAGAGTGTATCGATTTGCACACTTCTTCCTTGGATCTAAACCTCTAGCTACTATAGCACTGTGGCCTCTTCTGCAGTGAGTACAGAAAGAAGCGAAAACTGAAGGAGCGCAGCACAATATATTATCTGTTAATAGAGTTTATGCGGATGAATGATAATACACTAATTACGGACGTGCCTGATAATTAATGACATCAGTGTTGTCATTGTCATTTGAATGATCCTATTTTCTCCCCACAGTGTTCAGGGAATGCTCCAGATCCTCGTGGCTATGTGTGTGCTGACGGGCTTCTCAATCACAACAGCCAGTTTTGCCATCTATGAAGTGAACGAGCACCACAGTGGCTCCAAGAGGCTCCAGCACATCGCCGGCGTCGGAGAGCCCTTCTACTGGGCTGTGAACTTCTTATATGACATGGTGAGATCTTGTAATGGTCTGACAACAGAGCCAGACAATCATCTCCCCAACTCGGTTAAATGTAGTCGAATACTTGTGACTCAAAATCATGCTTAATAAAAGCAAAAGCCAGTTAGTTATGGTATTTTTAGATTCATGATCAATTAAGAATCTTTTTTTTTTCATTTAAATGACATGCCGTTGAGTTGCTACTGTACATCATGTTTCATCTTTTTCAACAGGTCATCTATATGATCCCTGTGGCTTTGACTGTCGGTGTGATCGCAGCCTTCCAGATTCCAGCATTCACAGAACGGCAAAATTTGGGGGCCATCACCCTCCTTCTTGTGCTCTTCGGGTCAGTAAATCGGGAGGAAGTGGATTTAGTAAATCTGCCGAGAAATTACTGTCAGTTTACGATATTGTTGGTGTTTTGGCTTGTGCTGTTTATAGACATTTTCTATCAATTCTTGTTTTCAAAGGAAGAATACATATTATTACAACTTGGGAGCTAATCACATTGCTCTCACTGAAATATTTGCTAAGATCTCAGAACCTGGCAGCATTGCTAAATGTAAGTCTGACGTGGGGCAGCAAACCCAAAGGTGACACAATCGTACAGGTTGAGAACGAGCAGTTTGGCCAGGTTTACTACCACTTTATGTGGAGGTTGTCCTTTGAGAAAAAAGTTCATCACAAGATGCAAAAGACCTAGTAAGCAAAGATCAGCCTGAACCACAGCATCGGTATGTTTGGCTGCCACTCAACCTTGTGTTCAATGGTAACGTGACTGCTGAGGGCAATTGTATGATGAATGCAAAGTTTCCAGAAACATCGGTGCTGCTCAGATTCAAGCAAACTCATTGAATGGCGCTTCATTCTGTAGTAAGACAATCATCCTCTACATGCACCCAAAGCATCCAAGGAATTTTTATGGCCTAACAGTGAAATTTCCTGGACAAGTCTATCCTGTCCAGGAATCTATCCTCATTCGAACTGACTGTGTGTTTCTTGCACAGGATTCATCAAAATAATTTAATCTAACAAAGGTTTCTAAATCTTCAAAAGCATGTCCTCATGTATTCACTGTTCTTTCTGGCCTCTACTGCATGTTACATTGTGTATCACCGGGTTGGATTCACAGCACGGAGCATAAGGAGGCTGCTTGTTTTTCAAACTACACAGCTCAATTTTTTCAGAATTTCTTACTAAGGCAGATGGTGGTAGGACTGAAAGGCTGATAGAAAAGTCACTACCAACATGTTGATCCCATTCAAGTCAAAGACGCTAGAGAGAGGGAAGGACGGGAGATCATGAAGCAACAGGACTTGCATCCATAACAATAAACCTGTTTTTTTTTTTTATTGGTGAAATATCATGACAGAACATTAAAAAAATTTAAAAAAAAAACATAGAGGATGGCATACAAGACAAATGATGACACAGAGGATAAATACGATAATGGACATAATGGACAAACATATAGATGACCTCTCTGAAGCGCTTCACCGATACTGACACTTGTCCATCTGAAGAGACATGCACTCACATCCGCATTTGTAGAGCAGCCGGTAGGAACGCTCTCTCTCTGTAAAGAGACCTGTGATTGGGCCAAAGTCTCTCATGTCACAGGCTCAGTTTTTTAAAGCCTGAAAACAGCCACTGCAACGCCACTGTGCCAGAGAGCCACAAACCTACACAGTAGTAAGTAGATGTGTGAGTACAATCAGGACAGTGTACTATAGGTGTATGCATCCAAGTTGATATGTGTGAGAAAGACCCCCCCCCAAAAAAACCTTTAAAATAATACCACCACCCTCAATCAGTATGACTTTGTGTCAGATAGAGGCTATCTAGCTCGACATACTGAGATTTTGAAATCAGTCTGACTGTGAGGTGTAGATTTGGGGAAGGCGTCAAACCAATAATGTGCCATGTTTTCTGACTCTGCATCACTGGGATTATTTACATCATTTACCAGCTGTAGCAGAGGTTTTGCCTCCTGTGTTTGCCGTTGCTGTCGCAGGACTCGTCCTAAGCCCTAGATCTTAGGAGGCCAAGTCAGCACTCTGCTCCTCATTTATCAGACAGATGTCTCCCTCCCAAGCAATGAATAATCACAGCGCTCCATCTGTCAGGCTGCACCCACCTGGTCTGGTCTGCAGCCTTCTTGCTTCTGTTCCTTGTCATGCCTTGGCACCCACAGTCTGCCTACCAAGCACCTTTTTTTTTTTTCGGGCATGGAACGCAGATGCTTTGTCTCTGTCTAGCTCTATCTGTTTGTGTCTGTCTCTTTCTTTTCCCACCCCTCTTTCTTCTTTTTCATCTCTTTCTACCTCCTTCTCTTCCCTCTGTCTCTCTGACCCAGACACCCCAATCAAATGAACAAGCAGATTATGTGAGAGAAAGGAGAGAACAAAAAAAGAAGGAAAAGGATGTTCTGCCAGCAGGGGAATAAAGGGAGAAGTAATTTATCTTCCTCTCTTTTGGCGTCATGACTGAATGTTTACCCTTGTCATGGTGTGGTATTTTTTTTCCCCCCTTTCCCTTTCCAGTATTCTTTGGTGCCTATTTTCATCTCACAGACACTCTATTTAGCCTGTTAAAGGCCTGAACCACTTCAGTTAAAAAATGCAAGATCCTGTCATTTTAGAAAGTGCATTTGTGAGAAGGACTATATAAATTTTCTATATCCACTTTGTGTGTTTGTCTTTGTGCGTATCCTGCATTTGAAACCAACCCAGGCAGATCACAGCAGGGCTATTTTAAGGTGTATGTGTGGAGTTATTTTTATTTGATGCTGTGTTTCAAGTCTCCTGCCTTTGTCAATCCCTCAGGTTTGCTACCTTCCCCTGGATGTATCTGTTATCAAGCGTCTTCAAGGATGCAGAAATGGCCTTCATCACCTATGTGTGCATCAACCTCTTCATCAGTATCAACACAATCATGTCCACCTCCATCCTCTACTTCCTTGGACAAATTTCAATGCGCAACCCAGAGGTCAGATTAAAGTCGAGATACTGTTTGTTAGGAACTGAATATGAATACTGAAGTATTTAGAAACACACTTAAATGTGTGAGTGTTCAACTGTTGGATGAAACGTTGTCAGCCTCTGTAGCTGTGGTGATACTGAGCTGCAGAGGAGTGAGAAGGGCAAACACACCTCACATTTCCAATGACGTTAAAGTGAGAATTACAATACAATATCTCAACCCCATCTATTCTGTCCTTTTCCTCCTGCAGGCCATCAAAGACATCTTCGAAAAGCTGAGCCACGCCTTCCTCATCTTCCCCCAGTTCAACTTCGGGAACGGGCTGATGCAGCTGGCTAGGATGAATATAGAGGTCCAGATCCTCAGTGGCTATGGCATTGACGCCTATCGGAACCCATTCTCCACAGACGCCCTGGGCTGGATGTTCATCTCCTCCTTCATCCAAGGCGTGGTCTTCTTCACCATGCGCCTCCTGCTCAACAAGTTTCTCCTGCGCAAAGTCAGGTAAGGAAAACTGAAGCCAGAGACGTGATGATGAGAAATTATCCTGAAGTCCTGTGTACACATCCAGCCTTGTAATTGGATTGAGACTAAACTGCATGTAGAGAATGTGGAATTGACTCTCTCGCAGTCCAGAATACGAAAGTGAGACATAAATGCAGAGAATATGCAAATGAGCGGTTGATTGGGCATCAGAGCCACTTTTAAGTTATTTTGAAAAATAAAAGTAATATATTATGAGCCCCAAAGATATCAGAAGCCTGAAACACTTATGTTTAAAAGCACACACACAGACCTAATGGGGCATTTTCTGTGTCTCTGTCAGTTACTCACATTAACTGTGACACCTATTACTGCCCCCCCTTGCAGGCATCTGATTTGGGGCAGGAAGGCAGTGCCACAGGTGGCTCGTGAGGACGAGGATGAGGATGTGGATGTGGCAGCTGAGCACCAACGGGTGTCCATTGGAGCTGCCAGCTCAGACATACTGCAGGTCAACCAGCTCACTAAGGTCTATCATCACCTTAAGAGGAAGGTCCATGCTGTCAAGAGGGTCTCTGTGGGCATCCCTGCAGGAGAGGTAAGTCTAAGGAATAGGAATATGGATTACTATTGATAAGAAAGAGGGGGGTTATTTTATGAATAATCAACCTCTTGTGACAACAGCATAACTGTGCAGTAATCTATTAATCCACCATCTTTCCATCAATCTGAAAGTCAGCAGTATTGCTAAAGTAGATTTGTAGATAGGTGCTTGTCACTTTGTGTAATGATGTAGTAAATACCTGACTCACAAGTCTTAGATCAGAATATTGACATGAACATCAGTCTAATCATTGTATCATAGTACTGTATAGTGGTTGAATGCTTCAGGATCACTAAGAAGTGAGGGATTGTTTACAGTGCTTTGGTCTGCTGGGAGTGAACGGAGCAGGAAAAACTACCACCTTCAAGATGCTGACTGGAGATGTTAGCCCCACCGATGGCACAGCACAGATCAGGGACTGGGATGGGTAAGCTGCACATTCATTTAGTTGTTCACACAACGTGCAAATGTGACCAACAGCGTGTTTGCATTTGATCGTTGTTAATTGCTTCCAAAATGAACTGTTTAGGGATTCAGGTGTGTTTCACCTAGCTTGCTGTTGTCACAAATAGATACAATCTGTACACTGAAGATGTGGTGGTGTCAGGCTAATAATCTTAAAGTCACTACCTACATTTTCCTGCAAACTAAAGATGATCTTTGAGAAGAGGATACGACAGAAGTAAACCCATTGCTTTGATTTAATTTTTACAGGCGCTCAAGCTGCACTGCTTAATGAATTTGGGCTAGATTAAATTTGTGTAACACAAATATCCACAAATGAGGGATGTTATTGCTTTGCATCAGCCAAATTTTCAACATAATGGTGTGGGATTTAGCAAATAGCAGCTGTATCTTATCCCTGTATCTGAAGCTCTCCTATGAAAGTATAAAGCGCCGCTGTACTCATGAGCCTGGCTCCCAATTCCTGCTCTGCGTTGGTGGCCATTCCCAACACGGCACACGACAGACAACAGGTCCTCTGAAACATCCTACATGTGATGTATTTCTTTGTATTTTTTTTTTCCCAGGCGGTTGGTAGACATCATGGAGTGCCGCAACCAGGGAATTAACATCGGCTACTGTCCCCAGGTGGATGCACTGGACAATCTGCTCACTGGAGAGGAGCACTTGTACTTCTACGCTCGCATTCGAGGCATCTCAAAGAGGGAGATAGAAGGGGTAAGGAGGAGCTGCAGACTCTGTGCTGCCTTTCAAAGCCTCGGGTGGCGATAACACCGTTCACAAAATGACACAGGATCAGATATAAATTCAAAGATGCACTCCCTCTGCAGGACCGTTGAACTGTTGATGCTTCCATGCATACTGAATCAGAGGGTGTGAAGTGTTGAGTGATGTGTGCTGAAAGCTGTACTATCTGGGGCAAAATAGAAACGCTTTTGTTGTCAGCTCATGCAATCCAAACTTCAGAATTAAGTTGATGCTGTATGCTTCAGTGCAGACAATTTACATTTAAACGATACTTTGATGATGAGAGGATCTCATTTGACATGTCACTTTAGCCCCATTCTTCCCATTTATCTTTCTGAGAACTAATCAATCTTGTTTCTGTGGTGATTACTGAGAGTGCCTGTCTTTAGCTGCTGTTGCTGCTGACATGAGAAGAATCTGCAGAGCAACCAATCAAAAGATGATGTGATTTCTGATTTTCCATCTTGATATTTTCTTCTTTTTTTTCACAAAAAGAAAGAGAAGAAAAAGAAACAGCTCTAAAGTGGGTGAAAGTTTGTAGAAAACATGACAATTCTAAATTGTATGCAGGAAAAACATTTATCTGTGTCTCTCTCTGTGTATGATTTCACAATTTAGGATGCAGAAGCACAAAGATATTGATTGCTCCTGTAAGCCACAGTCATGTTAGAAACGCAGTTGCGCACATACATTAGCCAGTATGAACACAGAAAACACATGTAGTTACGCAAACAGCGAGGCACAGCAATGGATGCGCCTGGCTCTGATCATCATCGTTGAAGCTTCTCCTCTCTGGTCAGGGAAATGACAACAATGGTTGTAATGGTGATGGCATCGATGTTGGGCTAATTCACAAAGATGAGGTTATATATAGAGTTCCTCTTATGTTGTCTCTCACTGACAGTCCCCTAGCTGTGGATAATGAGACAAGCCTTAATGGGGTCATTTCACATTGACATGGTTTTGTCAGGCTTAATGAGCTGTTACATCAAAGGTGATAGAAAGGGGCTTTTATGAGAGAACATAAAAAAAACAACACTGTCAGGAAGATGCTGCACTATGTTTCCAGTGCTAATCACTCAAATGTAGCTGCTAAAACTGTATTTGTATGTTATGCAGTAACACAGCGCTCTGATAACATACAGAAAAATCGAATGCTCTTACAACGAATCAAAGTGAACTAAGCTATCTATTGCATTGGCTTGCCTCATTGACGTGGTTTCAAAACTAGCAAGCTGATGGGGGAAATAGGTTAAAGCTTACCGATGGGAAATCACCTCAAGCTATTGGAAAGTGAACTGGTATTTACAGCACACTATTTCATGTGATTAATAGGCAAGGGAGATTTTTAGGTGACTGAAATGGTTATGATGCCATTAAGGGATTTCATTCCTGTTTTCAGTGTGGTTTAACACACAGGATAAACTGATAGTCACCAAATTATGCTGTGTCAGTCCCTGTTCTCTAAAGTTGCAGCCTCAGGACAGGATGGAGTTTAGATAGAGTAAAGTTGCCAAGTTAAGTCATTGTTGTTGTTCAAACAAAATTAAATATGCATGGGAGTGGGACAGATAGATACCTCAGTTATTTGCTGTGCGGCTATACTGGACAGAATAGGAGGAGGCAATAACAGAAAAGAATGAATATCAAGTAGCCAGTAAGGTGGAGGGGCACACTTTGCCCTCAGAATAATCTTTCTGTAAATCTACCTTTTCCTGCTGTGGTCAGGTTCTGAATTGTGTGTGTAGTGGGATATTGAACTTTTCCTCCAGAGAGAGGGGCCTCCAGTTGATGGGTTAAAAGGGATGGACAGTCAGCTTCCTGCAAAGCTCCTGTGTTGTTTAGATCAGCTGGAGCCACAGATGAGTGGTTGACTTCATCTTCATGTTCATGAAACAACAGTGAACAGCACACTGTTCTGTGAAATTGTCACATATTCCTCATGCAGCCACACAGAGCAATCATCACAGTCATTGAAGGTGCGGTAGATGACAGTTAATGCATTCCACATCTACTACGTTGATTATCAGTTTGCAGCAGAACCATGGTGGTGTTCTCCCTTGGCTTCCTGCAGATATAAACTTATTTGAAAGAAAAAGCAAATGATGTCACCTTACAGTTTTATTGTATTTCTATCATTTGTAATGATAAAAGTGAGTTTTAAAATAACAGATTTATGTGGAAGCTGCATGGGTGGCTTTTAGTGTGTTTATACTGCAGAGATTCCATTTGATTTTGCTTTGAAAAGTCACATTTAAAAGTGATGACTGATCTATCACATCATTCTGAAAGAAGAAAAAACACTTCCTGCCTCTTTTTGAGTCAGTTCACTGACTTGATGAGTCCTCTTTACTCTACTCTACTCTCTACCTCTGTCACACTCTATCGGTATTCACCATTATCCTGTAGTTGCCACTGTATTTTACAAAGTCTCACTCTAAAAGGTGAAACATTCTGCTAGGCTATAATTGTAATTGGCTTTAAATCTTATAAATGTGACTCAATAGTGTAGCCATCTTTTAGTGAAGATTAGTGCATTAAAGACTTCATTGTATTTATCCTCTGTGTAATCCCTTCAATGTTTTCCTTAAAGGTGGTGAACTACCTACTGAAGAGGCTGGAGCTCAACTACCACAGAAATATCATTACCGACGGTTACAGTTGTGGCACCCGCAGGAAGCTCTCTACAGCGCTGGCTCTCATTGGGCATCCACAAATCCTGCTCCTGGTGAGGACAGTCACGTTCATGCCGCTGTAGCTGTATCCATTTAAGTACCTGACCGGTCACCACTGGCCATTTAACTAACTGTATGCGACTGTTCCTCCTGAAAGGATCTTTGACGTAAAGTAGGTACTGACAGACTAGACTTGACAGAGCTCATATAGTTAATGAATCTGCTTGCTCAGGCTTTCCCAAGGGATAGTCTTCCCCATAGCTTTCAACTTACATGTCTATCAAAAGTTATTTTCTCTTTCTCTCCTTCTTCCTGTCTTCAGATCTCTCCAAACTTTTCCATTCCTCAATGTGTCATCTTAATTTCCCATTCTCCTCTTGAATTTTCCCTCTGCCTCATGTCTTTGTCTTCTTTTTTTCCCTTAACCTCCCCCTTTCTTGCTTTGTCTGTAACACTGGACCTCCCATCTCCCATCCTATTTTGCATTCATGCATCTGTTCAACCTACCCCTGGTTTTCCCTTCTCTTACAGTATGTGCTGCACACCTATATCTCTCTATCTTGATGTCAACCTCCCTGTCTTTCTTTCACACACCCTGCAACCCTCTTCTCATTGCTCCTCTCTCCACAGGATGAGCCAAGCTCTGGCATGGATCCTCGGACCAAGCGTCACCTGTGGAAAATCATCTCTGAAGAAGTGAAAGGAAAATGTGCTGTGGTCCTCACCTCTCACAGGTTAGAAGAGTATCACAGACATACACCTATAGCTTAAAACATTTCATAAACACATTACTAGATTCTAGTATTACATGAAATGAAATTTTATTCTAGCACATTATGTTTTTGGCTTTCTTCCACAGTATACTGTAGATAACAATTCGGATAACTAATAAATGTATTCTTTATTTATTTTTGTGTGACAGCAATCATTACTAATTACTGCTGTATGTAAGACTCCTAGTATGACCTTTTATCTTTCTCTCTTTGCCTCTGTTTCTCAGCATGGAGGAGTGTGAGGCACTGTGCAGCCGTCTTGCCATCATGGTGAAAGGTCAGTTCCGATGCCTGGGCTCCCTGCAGCACATTAAGAACAGGTTAGTGACCTCTGCTCATCCTCCAATCCGGCTATTACCACTCGCCCCACTCTGCCTCCATAGCCTCCCATTCTTCCCCCGTGTTCCTTTGTGCAACTAAATGCTCAATTTTACTTGTAAGAGCAGTGTACCCCGCCCCCTCCCCTCAGACATGTAATAACACTGTGCTTTGTTCGTAAAATCTCCTTTGTGCAGGTTTGGCAGCGGGTTCACTGTGAAGATGTACTTGGCCGAGGCGTCCTGTGATACAGAGGCAATCACTGGCTTCATGCAGCGCAGATTCCCCAGCACTTATCTCAAGGTGAGCTATGTCAGCTATCCGAAGTAGAGAAGAGTACTTGGTAGAGAAGAGGGAAAAGACTAAGTATACATTGCAGTGGAATGCTGCAATAAATTTACTGGAATTTGTTGTGTATGAGTATGTGTGAATCTTTCTTGCTGAAGAAGAGTACAGCAATATGCTTCTAAAATATGCTTTTGTTTGGCCTTATTTCCTTCTCATTTACAAAGGGCCTGACTAATTTGTGTAAAACCTCAACAGACCTAGCTGTACTGTCAAATCCCACGAGTGTGCCCTCATATGAGCTGGCTGCTGTTCCTAGTTTTTAAGCAGCATTAAAAGATTTTTTTAGCTACTGCGGGGCAGTGAAACAAGCTGGAAACACATATTCTCATCTCATTAAATTGTTAAGATAAATGCGTTAGCAAATAGTTGCCTATTTACACATCTGATTTACACAATAGATTAAAATTACCATTAATTTGGAGGCGTTTCTCTCCACCTGAGGAATCTAAGTCCAATATTCACTCCTCCTTTAACTATGTTTTTTTTGTCTCCATCAACTCCTGAGGGAAATATCTGGCTCTTTAACTGCTAAATGCTCCACCATGTTTACAAGGTAGTCGCTAAAGTAGTTGCTAACTTTAACTGGACAGGGTGTGTACCGTTGGTTTATCTGAAAACAGCTGCCTGCTGCAGCTCTAACACTTGGATCCATTGCTAATATGACAATATTGAGTAGAGAAGCTTTAGGGAATCCTTATAAAATGAACTATGAAGTATTGACATTAATACCTCACTGCCCATATGGGCAGTTTCTTCTTGAAAATTGTCTGAATTGCTCAATCAAAAGTAGAAAGAAAACCTATAGGACACTTAGCACATAAGGACCTGTCGTGTTCCAGGTGTTCTATGGCCCATCCCAGAATATACTACATACACTCTATATATGTGAATGTATAGTATCGCTGTACCATTTTCCTATTCAAGTGAATGGGAAAGTGGTTTTAGACTTCTGGGCCCCACTGCATACATATATTTTTATGAACATCACCCTTTTCAGTGTATTTTCCAGTATTTCATGATTTATAGAATATTTAACCCTCTACTTGTGCATTCTTTCCCAACACACAGGACCAGCACTCCACTATGGTGGAGTACCACGTACCAGTTGCTCCAGGAGGGGTGGCTGACATCTTCGACCAGCTGGAGTCAAACAAGAATGCTCTGCAGATCAAACACTTCTCAGTGAGCCAAACCACACTGGATGAGGTGAGAAAAAGAGACAGGACACAAACAGAGAGAGAAGGAGAACTAGTGTGAGGTTTTGTAGGGGTGGGCAGATGGTAGCGAGGGACAGAAAAAGGGACAGGAGATGAGAGAAGAAGAGAGAGGGTGGGAGGGGAGGCAGGGACAGAAGAAAGCTGAGTGGGAGTGAAAGACTGAGTAGAAAAAGTTTAAAAGAGGCAGAGGGAAACTGACAGAGGGTATGCCTGAGGGAAAATAAATGGAATATGAGTTAGGGAGAAAATCCATGAGCTTTATATGCAGCCAGTGCTGATATTCTTCAACCACTCTGCCCTTCTGGGGCTCTGGGATTGGAAGAAGCCATAGGCAGAAGAAAGAGGGGGGTAGTCATGGAGGAATACTGTCCAATAGATTAGCTGAAATTTTTGGCACTCGGAGAAGGATAATAGTCTTTGATACTGGTATGGCTCTTACATTATTTCTCTATCTCCACAGGTCTTCATCAACTTTGCCATGGGAAAGATTGGCATGGAAACCATACCAATTCACAATGAAAATGAGTATGATGACCTGGACTCCATTAAGGCAGTACAAACATAGAGCTGACTGCCATCTTTTCTTTGCCATCATGTCTACGTCCACTGTGAAATGAAACACAGTAGCTGTTTATAGTAAATCTGCCTATATTATATATGTATGTATACAGTATATATATTTTTATGTGCGAAAAATAAGAGTTTAAACCCTTACCTGACTATTTCTTGAAAGTCTCTTGGCCCATAATATGAAGGGTAACTTACATTTGTATCCTGAACAAAGTAAACTCTTAATGAAAAGCATAAGAGCACATGCACATTTACGTACATGCACAACTGCAAAAGTCAATAAATTGAAGTCTTATGTTTATTTACTTTTTCCTATTTTACAGGTCACATGATTACGCTTGTATGTTTACCTTTAATTCTCAAGATATTATTATTTATGAAGGATCAAATTAATCATGTAGGCTATTAATTTCTCTCTGTGGTTGGGGCACTGTTCATTATATATTACCAATACCATAGCAAATCAAAAGCATTATGTATTTTCTGTTTAGAATCACTTTCATTTGATTTAACATCATCTTAAAGCACTCACACACTAAATATATAATATGTCTCACAAAGTAATTTTTTTTTTTTATATCTGAGGGATATGTAATTGTGCCCACTGGATAAAATTTGACAAAACAAAAAATATTCACACACAGAAGAACATCCTCAATATGCACTTTTCCCCTACTCATTAACACTTCCTCTAAGGGCATATCTAACTTTTAAAAATGAATAAACTGAATATTTAATGTACTCTTTCCTACTTATGGACCAGTTCCAAATGGTCTTGAATGTATCAAGCCTTTTTCTTTTTTATAATTCTAATAAAGCTATTTTTCAAATGCAGCTGCTGTTCATTTGCATATTGTATGTGCTTTTCCTGTGTTTGAGCATAAGGGTCTTTGATTTTGCTGCTATGACAGACCTAAAACACTAACACACCAGCTGATTTCAGCCTTATTGCATTATCATTGTTTATGTGTAGGACTTGGAGAGCCAATGGATATACCCATAGGTCAAGCTTAAACACAATATATGAAAAAACAACTACGTAAACACACAAACACATTCTCAAGTATTTTTTAATTTTTTGCCACTGTATGAGCTACCCAGATGACTCAAACCGTGTTAATATTCCTTGGATAGGCCTTGAATATTCAGCTAGAGTGGAATCCACATTATGACATTTAAAACAGGAAGGATTGCTTTTTTGCAGTTTGATTCAACTTCATTTGTCTGCACACAAATTCATCTTCAATTGTTTACAGTGGCATTTAGTTAATGCAGTAAACCAACGATGACACACTAGTTGGGCTTGCTATTATCAATGTGAAAATAAATTGAGTTTATCCAACATTAGTGAACCAGTTTTGCTCTCTTTCTTCACTCTTACTTTTGACTGATAAATTGTTGTAGACAAAACACATTAGTGTTTACGAAATTGTAAGATGTTAAATTGCAAAACAGGCACAAGTAGAAGAAATAGAACTGAATAATTGAAGATAGTAAATTATACAACAGTTAGTTCCAACCAAGTAATTTGATTGGACGGGAGTCATTCCATGAGTACTTATTTAGAGTACAACAGCACTGGGACTTTTAACTACATGTATCATTCTGCTTCACAGGTGTTCTTTTAACCATTAATCGGTTACATTAACGGTCGTTAAATATCTTAGATTGCAACCTGAAAGAATGATATAGTTCCAGAAATAACATTTGAATTAAATGATGTGTGGTCGTCAGAAGTGGATGAAGGTCGTGAAGACAAAGTAGCAAGCTGCTGTGCACTGTGACTGCGGCCTCGTACCTATGACTGACTCACAGCCATGCGGATATTCAGTACATCACTCCCTCTCGTGTGATATTGCTTAATCAACTAATTCTATCAATTGTTCTAATGTTGAATTGTGCATTTGTTTTCAGTTCGAGTTACATTTGCACCATGTCAAATGTCATTAAATGTATAATTCAGCATTTTGTATTGGTTTAACAGAAAATACACAGAAAACTCATTCTCATTCTTTGGGGGAGGGCCGAAACTTACGTCATTGCCGTGGTTATGGCAACCATGACTTCCTCCCATTTGGCGGGAGATGTAAGTAACAGGAAGCAGGTTCGACTTGTTTTGCAATCTTGACCCGCAAAGTTATAACAGAAGAGCTAGAAAACAAACAAGCAAAAATTATCGTAAGCATGAACAATGATGTCCCCGTGCAGACAGAGGACTGGAAGAGCACTAAAGAGGCGGTTGCAAACTTTCGACGACTGCTACTTTGCTCCAAATGGTAAGTTAATGTTACAGTTACTGTGGCTAGTAGGCTGGCTATGTAATGACGGAGCATCTTTTGTTGTGTAACGTTAAGACGAATGACAAAACAAACTACTACTACACACGTTTTTTGTCAGACGAAAATGGCTTCGTTTTGAAACTCTACAGGAAGATTCCTCACGTATGCACAGTTAGCCCGGTAACGTTACGCAGAAAAAATGAGTATGAAAAGCAAAGCCGTTGAAAAATATCAGACGTCCGAATAAAACGTTATTGCTACGTCTTGATAGTTTTAACATTACATGTTAAAGCTATTCTCTTGTTGCTGTCTGCTGGGTTTTGCATTTAACAGAAATCAAGGCTAGCGGCTTGTTTTTGACAACTCATTCGTATACAATGTCCGTGTGCCATGGAGGGGTGAAACTGACAAAACCTTTGTGCAACTATAACACAGGAACACAGTAGAGACTAAAAATGAATGACAGTGCAGTATTATCTAAAGACACAACACAATATGGCAAAAACGATAATACATCATGGAGAAATAGAACAGTATGGTTTGGGAACAAAAATATGCAACACATGACAGCACACATCTTGAGAAGCCTGATGGTGAAGAAGCTAGCATGTTGTGCAAAAGCTTAACAGAAACTGTACAGTGTAAATGTAGTTCAGGTGAGTGTTTGGATGTAGCAGGATGTTGAGGTACCTGACTGCCTGCGGGAAGAAACTGTTATGCAGTCTGGATGATACAATGCTCCAGTACACCCAGCTGATCCAGCCAGATGGCATGAGGGTTGAAGAGTCGGTAAGAAGTAGAGCAGGGGTCCCTCACAATGCTGGTTGCTTCAGATGCAGCGGTTATGGTAAATGCACACTGAGATCCCATTGATGTTCTCTGCTGTCTCCGTCTAATGCAATTGACGAATCAGACTGTAATCCAGCTGCCTTGGACGCTCTCTATAGTAGTATGGTTTGAGAGGTTCACGCTCCTTACTCTCATTCCCTTCAGGCTTGTCAGAGACTGCAGACAGCACTGGGCTCTTTGTTTAGGGAGGAGGCATTAATGTTTCAGATGTGGTCTTCTCTCAACAATATATGCTTTTAAGAAACTTGTCACTGCAGATCCTCCCAAGTAGTCCTGAAGATTTGGTTAGTTGATTGATCCCCTAATCTTTAATCAAGCACCATCATCATGTCAGGTTTTCATTTAGGTCAACACTTTGGTTTTGTCACTACATACTACTGCTGTAACAATAATCATGTCAGCCTCAGCTGTACGTGTTTAGTGCTGGTTAGCAAATAGGACTGAAGGATATGCAAAAAAAATATTGCGATTATTTTGACAGATATTGCGATGGCGATATGAGCCATGATTATGGTGGGAATGGTAATTTTTGGTTTCACTTCATTATGACTGCACTGGCCACTTTTACATGTTTTGTTCTCTTTTTTTTCAGTTCAAATTTAATGAGGGAACCTGTGTGTCTAGGAATGTGTGAGCATATGCTGTGCAGGTAATGTAACCTCAGTTAAATATGTTTTACTCTGACATGTTCATTAACCGTAGACCTGTGTCACGGTGGGCACTTATTTGTCAAACACAGGTGTAACGTATCATTTAAATGATGGCTCCGTTACATTTAGGTGAGCTGTAACCAGGGTTCTGGTATCGAGCATGCTGGTTCACTGGCGCAAATAAATGGAATGAAGCCATAATTAATTTTTTGTATTGAAAACCAGTCATTTTGTGCTATGACAAAATGCCTATAGTGAGAAAATTCTATCGCTGGATTTTATTCCCTGTGCATTTAAAAATTGATTGATTATTTATGTAATTATAGGTTTATGGGATTGACAGATTCATATTCTGTTCAACCAGTTGGTTGAGTTATCAGGTATCAGTTATAATAAGAAACCAATAATTGTTTTAGCACTTTTGTTAGTGTTTCTTATGAGTAACAACTTTAACAGCACCATTGTAACAGGTATTACATATTACATACACATGAGGGACATAGAAAATAAAGCAATTTTATGGCAGAATTTGTATAAATGATTATTAGTTACAACATTTTTTTAATCAACATGCAGTTCTTATTTTATGGAGCGTGTTTCTTGTGTGGATGAAATGGTAGTGGCATGGTTCCCATGCAATGCATCGTTTACAGTGTTAAAAGTTGAAGGGGATTAATGTCTCTTTAGGCATAAACTGCAGCCTCAATTTCTGTCCTCTCTCCATGACTGAATGGTCTTAAAAAGAAAGAAAATCAATTACCTTATTGTGTTTCTTTTTACTGAACTGTGAAGTAGATTCCTAATTCAAGAAATGTTTATTGTTCAGGTCCTGTGCTGGCTCCCGTGCAGGAGATGGCTGCGTGGTGTGTCACAGCCCTGCATGGGTGAAGGATATCCAAATCAATAGGCAGCTGAGCAGCATCATACAGCTCTTCTGTGGTTTGGAGTCCCTGCTCAATCCCATAGAACAACCAGGTAGATGGTAGCTGTTATATAACAGCTTGAAAGCATAATTAAGGGTTATCTTCTCGAATTCATGTGTCTTATACAATATGTTTCCTTCCATTCTCATCTGCTCACACCTCGCCCTATCAATTTCTGACTGAAACGTTTAACATTTTCTTCCACCAATCTAATCTCTGATGGACAGTATTAATGGGTTATTCCTGTGCTTTTTATTTCTTAATTGCTCATCTAGCATCCTGGTAATGACAGTAATTATGCAATACAATTAACCATGGTGGTGTTTAGTTTGCAAGTAGACCTCAGCTTTGCAAAGAACATCAGGGCAACTTTCTAAGCCCTGTTGTGAAAATGTTATCAAATCTGCAATTTGCTGTTCAGTCTAAATTTAGACAGTAATAACTAAGGGTTAGCATGTTGATTGTGTACTTCTGTACCTCTGTCATATGTCAGTATTTGTGGCTGGCAATGCATAATTCACAGTCTGATGTTATTCTTTTTTCCTCTCAACCGGTAGTGGAAGGTTATTACAATCACAAATTGCCTTATTGATAACAATTACCAATAAAAAAAAAAAAAAAAAAAATTACCTTTGGGGTGGGAACTTTTCGTTTTGTTAAACATTTTTTTTATTGATTCATTGCAGACTCCTCTGTCACTGAGATTCAGACACAACCTGACAGCCCTGTCTTTAAACACAAGAAGAACTTCAAGATCTGGTTCAGCCCCCGCAGCCGCAAGGTGCGCTGCACAGTGGAGAAGCCTTCAGAGGTCATAGTACCAGACAGCAGGTCTTCTGGAGAAACAGCTGCAGCACAGCCAGATACCATTACTGCTCAAGGCCAGGACCTGTCAGTTTTCAATTTCACCTCGTCCTCCCAAGACTCTTCTTCTACTCAAAAATGCAACAATGAAAACAAAAAAAAGGAGAAGAGGTCAACTAAGAAAAATGCTGCTGGCAGGAAGGCACTGGGAGCCACAAGGACCACACGAAAGCAGACCATGAAGGTGACGAAGAAGAACAGGCTAGAGGCTATAAATCAGCAATGGGGGATCAGTGGGGATGTAGATGCCTTAAAGGAAAAAGAGCAGCCCTGTGCTGAAGGGGCAAGGAGGTCCAGTAAAAGGGTTTCTTTCCTAAGCCCTGCTGTCACCTCCGACCAGCCTAAGCCCGAAGTACCAAAGGGGAGTACTGATGAACTCAGCCCTGGCAGCAGTACCATGAGGGAAAGCCTCTCAGGAGGCAGCACCACTCAAATGAATTACCCCTCCTCAGATGGTCAGAGCATGTCAAACGGTGTCATCCAAAAAAACTCACTGTCTACAAATGACCTCAACCCAACTGAAGATCCTGAAAAACAGGAGAACATTTCTCCCCCAAAACCTTCCTCAAAAAGAACCAGGGTGGTGGAGAAAGTTGGCACCTTGGAGACTACACCAAAAAGGCCCAGGACTTCCCCAGGCCGGAGGAGAAAATCCCCGGGTCAGATGTCACCAGTTGTCCTTAACCCTCCTTTTTCGATTACCCCCAGGTGTGACAAGAGCACCAAAATCTCTAGAGATGAGCAAGGACACAGCCCCTCTCTCCTAGCCACCATTGGTCGAAAATCTCCCTGTTCTCATGGTGCACCTGTTGGACGGCCCAGCACAGGAAGCCCTGCAGTTATGAAGAGGAACCACAAGGGAGAGAGCCTGCTACATCTAGCTGCTATAAAGGTAGAGAGTTTTTGAACTTGTTTACTTCACTCTGTTTTCTGTTGCATTCTGGAAGAGCTGCAGTATTTTTGCACTACATCCTAAATGAATAAGGTATTTAAATTATAAACAAATAATATAATAAAATGAAATTATGTTCCTCAGAATTATTATGTCTAAATTATTTATTAAAGGGCAGAAACAATTTCTAAGGACTTATCAGCAGTTAAAATGATGAGATTGCAAGGTACAAACTTGGCCTTTCATGTTCCTTATTTTAATTTAGTTTCTTTCAAATTGCATCTTGCACAAATCTGCTGCTTTAAATATCTTTTCTTCCTGTAGCTTCTCCCCTCTCAGTTGAACATTTTTGTCTTCAGATGATCAGACAGTCATGTTCTGGTCTGTTGAGAATAAACCGTTTTACAGTAATCCTTGTAAACATAGCCGTAATCCCCTTCTGGATCCCCGACAAGGTAATCAATGGCCCACTGTGGAGTGTGATTGATAAACACTGGGGCTTTGGTACACTGGGATCAGCTGCTGTATTTGAAGGGTGGCGTTTACAGTTCTGCAATTCTGACCTCACGTTTGTTGTTCTTTCTGGGTCCTGCAGGGAGATGTAGAGGCTGTCAAGGAACTGCTGGACCAGGGGGCTGACCCTAACCTGAAGGATAATGCTGGGTGGACACCTCTGGTAAGACTAATACAACAAGTGATAGATCTGAAAGCTTTATTTGTTGTGTGGATAAACTCTCAGTGAAAACAACAGTTAGGTTAATAGTTTTTCTACACTGTCAGGGTGTTTTTTTCTTTTCTTTTCATTTGATGAAAGACATTTGTGGTGTTTCTTATCAATAACATAAGTTATTAAATTTTTTTTATACACACACTAGTTTGTCACGCAAAGGCCTTTATATTCACAGTAGTTTTTGTTCTCTGGTAAACCCTTGCAACATTTACATCTAGCCATTTACTGTGTATTCCTTTCTGGTAATCCAACACATACAGTTGGTGTTTTTGTATTATGTTGCTGTTAAGGATATGCATGCAAATTAAGTCTTCTGGTCTGGTTAGCTCTCCCTGTTCCATTTTTCTGCAAACTATGCCCCGTTTCTGCTATGTGAGTAGTGGTTTGTGCTGTTTTCTTTCTGCATTTGGCCAGTCTTCAACTGCAACCAAAAACATGTTTAGTCAATCATTAAAAAAATTAACTACTTGTACTGTTCACATCATTCTGAAACAAAGCCGCTCTCTCTCTTAATATTAGCTGAAGGTTTCTTATCCGGAGAGAGTCAACTTTATTTATTTATTTTTATTTATTTATTGCATACTGACTTAGTTCAAAACATGTAGTCTGTGCTCTTTTAATAGTTTAGCCTAAAGTTGCCTCCACTTGACACTGTAAAATCCTTCAGTGCTACCTGAGCAATTTATTTTCTTCTTTAGAGAGCAAATGTTGGAGTGTTTGCCACTATCCTGTTGCAACACTTCACATGGCTACTTGCTGTCAAGATGATCCACTCAAACTTGAATTTTCAATTTGGGACTTGGCAGTTTGCAGCTGATCTTTCAAAATTGCTACCATTAAGCTTAGAGCTTGACATATTCATATTTGACTGATTGTATGTATCTGGGAAGGCTGGGGAGCTGACTGACTTGACATACTACCATCATCTAGACTTCTCTGTTTTTTTTTTCTCCAGCCATTCACTTGGAGCATCATTTTACCTGTTTTGATTTATTTCCCAGCTAATGCTGAGCTTACAAAGTTTAAAGAACTTCTAACATTTACTGTATGTGTGCTCACTGTGTTTGTCAAGCCTAAAGCTGTTATAACAAATAAAACTGAAAGCCAAATACTTCACAAATACATGGATTTTTGGGTCCTAACTGTGACCAGATTAAACATTTTTCTGCTACAGATGGTCAGCACTAAAGGACGTAGTAGTGGTAGCATGGCAGCATTACATGAAACAGTTGTCCCAAATCCTGTTCTTAGTTTGTATCGGTTGGAGATGGAGAGACACAAGTTTTCATTTCTAGACAATAAAAACAATATAATACAGCTTTACATTCTACTTAAAATTTGCTAATTCATGTTGTCTTTTCTCCACAGATGTTGGGAGGGAATAACTCCACATACCTCTTTGCTTAAAAGCACGTTGTGTCCTGCTTAGACTAAATTAAACTGAATTGGAACAAAAGCTGGCCTCCCAATAAAATTCTCAGCTTCCCAGTTTATTGAAATTGACCACAAATGTTTATAGATATTGTGCAGTTGTTGCAGTGTGTCTTAATCTCACTCCCGAATGAAACTCTGAAAAGTGAGAAAAACACTTACTTTTATTAACTAAGTCATAAAACTCCCCATTCATGTTAATCTAAGAAAAGAAGAAAAGTACAGCATGATAATATTTGAGAATTCTCCTCAGACAATCTGACAGTAAGAGTTATTTTCTACATAACGAATTAAGTGTGATTGAGCTGGAATATCAGATTGGCAGTTATGAAGTTGTTTGACTATCTTTTATACATTATCGACAAGGAGAAAATGCACGTGGGATCAAAAACGTTACTATTCGGATAATCAAATTCTTTTGAACTCTTTGAAGCAGCTCCCCCAGAAAAACGGCATCATCTGGAAGGAAAAAAAAATTGATATTACAGTGATTGAAAATAGATGTGAGTTTAGGATACATACTAAAAATAAGGGTGTTTCTTTTGAGCATGAGAGAGAAAAATCAGATCAAAGCAGAGCAGGGTAACATGTGAAAGTTGTTGCTCTTTGTTCCAGCACGAGGCATGTAACCTGGGTCACATGGCAGTTGTGGAGGTTTTGGTCTCAAGGGGAGCCCTATTGAACACACCTGGCTATGAAAACGACTCGCCACTCCATGATGCTGTGAGGAACGGACATCCAGCCATTGTCAAACTGCTGCTGCAGCATGGAGCCTCACAGAATGTACTGTAAGCTCCTTTACGTGTTTTTTTCATACTTGTAGTTTATTGGATTTGCAGGTAAAAGTATATACAGTACGGCAGAGAGAGTTTTGCTTTTATGAAGATTTGCTCCATGTAAAATGAATCACAAAGTGACCCACCACAAGATCAGGATCAGACCTGTACATGTAATGTGGGTCGCTGTGACGAAGGCCTGGCACAGGGCAAGTGATTAACTGCATAGATGGCCTGTTTTGCTTGGTATTGGTCTTTTGTGAAAAAGTGCTGACCAGAAGCTTTGACCTGAAAACAATATTCTCTGTTAGTTATGGTCAAAACAGAAGAACTTTTAACCTGGTACTGAAAAACACTTCTAGTCCGGGTCACTTTAAAACTTGAGTTCGTATAGACCTAAATTCACTTGAAAAACATTACTTGTGACCATAAGAACACATTATGATCATGTAAGATGCAGCAGCCTCCACACAAATGAATACATGAGATATTAGTATGCTGCATGTTTCTTCCCAATGTTAAAACTGTGACTATTTATTTATAAGGGTCTATGTCCTTTTTAAAAAAAAATCAAATTTCATTTTATATGAATATGATGATCAAATTTGTTTACTGTGACATTTTTGGCCGCAGTTATCATGAAGCATGAAAATTTGATTCCACCACATCCCTAGTGTGCATTTCACTGAGTAACAGCCAAACAAAAAACCCTTAATCTAGTCTTTTGTTATTTTGCTCCCCCGTGTATGTAAAGGAGGAGGACAAAATATTAAAAGTGCCTTTCAACTGAGTCAAACAACTGAAGGAGAAATCTCAACAGAAACTAAACATTATACGTAAGTTAATACTGCACTGCCATTGTATTTCATTGCACAGAGGCGCGTTTGTTATTCTGGACTGGTGCTCATTTTCCACTTCTTCAATATATCATTGAGTGCCTGTTTACAATTTATCGTATCAGGCATTCAGCCCTTTATAATTAAGAATAGGGCGTGCGTTAGTGCAGTATGGAGGAGCAAAGATGTAAGAAAATCGACTGATGCTGATTAGTTGTTGGTCAATCAGTTGATGCGGTATCAGCGTTTGTGGCCTGTGGAGGCAGGGTAGATATGTAGCACCATGCCCATAATGAGGGAGAGAATGCTGGTTAATCAGTGTGATCAATAGGGTAGTTGATCAGTGTCAGTGTTTTGATCAGTTAGCAAATGGTTCCTTTGTCTTCATTTCATTTTATTTGCCTCTTTGCTTTGATGGGTCCTGATTGCCGAGTCTTACATTTTCTCCTCTTTCCCTTTATTACTTGTCTGCAAGCCAAAAGAACAGGCAGTGATTGGGACAGTGTGTCAGGACTCTGCAAGATGAATGCAGTCTTTGCCATAACCCCACCACACAGGCACACATACACGTGCACATGCACACAAGAAGCAAAACAATCCATAATGGAATGATTGGCACACAGGTCTGGGTATAGAAATATGGGTTTTGCAGATCTTCATTGTTCCCCTGCTTGTTTTTCTATGCACTTTTGGTTTCAATGATTGGACTGCATTTTTTGCATTGTTTTGGCCCTGTCATCTAAATCTGTTTGTCCACTTTCTATCCAGCTCATGTTTTTGACAAGCTGAGTAGTACCAGAAATACTGAAGGAAGTCTCTTAAGAGAGGCAAATTCTTAAATGAATACTAATATGTTTTATACTGTCGACCATTCCGTTATCTCAAAAACAACAGGTTTAAGCATTTTCTGAGAAGCTATGCAGCATACCCAGCCGGGCTCCTGACTATAAGTCTCAGCCCTGTAAGCATAAATATCTACCAGTGCAGCATATTTGGACAAACAGGATGAGGCCTGCATGGTGCTAGTTGATAGCATATGTTATGTTCACGAAGTTAAGGGGCAATGGTGATACTTTGTATATTTTATACCTTGAATACTAAACTTTATTGCCAACCAGTTTCCTATTCATAGCACAGGCTTTTATATGTCACTATTTATGTTAACGTAAGTGCAGTATGACAATGAAATTGTGTTTATGAGATGTGGGAAACAAAATGCCCAATACATTTGAATTGACTGTTGACTCGCTCCTAATGACTACCCCAAGCCTGAAGCACTGAATCCATACAGATGTTATTTAACACCACCTGCGCGCCTCACACTGAATTCATTACACTTGATTATAGCAATAGCACTGGACTGTCGTACACACAGGGTCATACAATAAACAAGGAATGACAGTCACCAAATGTTAACAGTGAGTTATTGTATAATAACAGATGGTTATGACACCATCACTGACTACAGTTTTGTATTTAGAAATAGATAGTGTTTGTAATGAACATTCACAAATGCACAGATTAAACATTTTGATCCAGACATTACATATTTAGAGAGATATTTAGTTTAAGTGGATTCATTCAACTTATTTCATTAAAGGCACCCTGAGGGGTTTTTGGCACCGAAGAGCAATGTGGGTCCTTCTCATTTTGTTTGTTATCATGCATGTGCATCAGGGCGGATATACTCAGTCAAAAGCACAACACACATTTCTGCCAACTGTTGCCACTGTCACAAAGAGCTACAGTTGGTGGTAACACGCTCCAATAAAAGAACAAAACACAGCAATGTGCCAACAAAGACAGTGAAGAAGAAATGAACAAATAACCATGGATGTAAACAATGTAGGTTTCAAAATGCTAACAAAGTGGGTTTTGCAAATGTTTTGAAAGAAACTGTTTCTTAGACCTCAACAGTACTCCCAGTAGGTCTTAGAAAGAAGTCCTGATTTTTAATTTTTTTTGTTTACCAGAAACTCCACGGGGCAACTTTAAGATAATATGGATATGATACTTTCACCTCTCAGTTAGTGGAGTTGACTTTCTCTTTTCTTCCGGTCTTTGAAATCTATTCGATGATGCATGCTGTCAGTGTTAAAAGTTTCATCCTCTTGCCAAAATAAAGTGCACAGCTCTGATGATTTTTTTTGGCTCTTATTCACTGGACTGTTAATTTTGTTCAGTCATGACATTTGAAACATTGTTAATAGCTTGAATAAGACTATTTTTAGGAGCATCAAGCAAAGTCATTATTTGCACAGTTTGGCATCAGAGAAGGGCATCAGCATAACAACTACAGTACAATACACAGTACTTCTTCAAAGTTAAATGGAGGCGTTGGGTGAGTCATGCACTGTGTCATCAATGTAAGCTGTATCACCCCGCTGATCCAACTATCAGGAAAAATTCAGAGTGAATTGTTTAAGTCGGAAATGTAACTAATGAAGCTTTTGATTAAAAATGCACTCAGGCCTTGCCCTCTGCCTCATCAGTTGCTTGCCACGTGTTTCTATCATTAGACTTATGACTTCCTTTTAAGACTTACTGCTGAGCTGACATAGTTCAAAGGCTCTGTCAGCTCTTGGGTGATCTTGAACTTGGTTTGAATTTTGAATTGACCTCTCAAAATGTTGGCATATGGTTCTCTATGAGGACAAGAGATGATCTTAAAAACTGCATTTAGTTTTACAGAGCCTGTACAATAGGGGCTCTTTAAAGTAAGTATTAACAATTGGGCAGAGTAAAAAGCTATAATTATTGTTATCAGTATTGTAGGTGTAGTTATGTTGTTTATCGATGAAGAAGGGACTTTATGTAGAAAGGGAATGGATGGTGTTAGGTGTGAGCTGATGGTGGAATAGAACACTTGTCTGTATCTGTGTAGAGCTTGAAATTAATATTTGAATCTCCTCCCCTCCAGTTAGAATAAGAGTCATGGTTACAGTGGGTATCCACTCGAACCACCACCGCCATCATCCCACTTGTGTACTTAAGCAGAGGCTTGTGGGAGAGTGTTTGTGACTTTACCTCCTGCACAATTTTCCACGCATTGAGATATTCTTGTCACATGCAGCTGCATAAACTTGTGTGTGTGCGCATATGTATAAGTGGCAGGGACATTTTATGTTTGTATTTGTATGGGGCTGGGGGTATGAATCCAAATGAAATATTTTATGGACCAGTGGACCTATTAATTGTCCCCCAGGTGTTATCTTTGCTGACGACTAATCTTTTAGTGACAACCTGCTGGGCTTGGTTCTTCTCTCCGTCTCCTTCGCTCTTCCTGTGCTTTTCTTAATTTTTGCTCCTCTCCCTCTTTCCTCAAGGTGACCATAGTCTTGTTTCTTGCAGCTCTCTCCAACTTAAAGATACATACTTTCTTCAATATCCCTATTTTAACCAAGGGATAGTCGCAATTTCATCTGTGTGAATCTGTATACATAATGCTGCTATTGAGATAATGCGAAGCCTCCATTACACCCACTGTGAATCACAGTTAATTGTATACAGAAACTGTAAAGGGAATGTGATCCTCATACCAGATAAACCTATGTAATTGAGAAAGCTTAAAAAGTTCTCAGTAATGTTATGCAACCCTTTGATATCTGATTTTCTTTTCCTTCCAGTCAATCCGGTGTGTTGTATATGGACATGATGACCTATGAACGAAGTAGAGCACAGATTTCAACTCAACCTCATATCAAACAATTATGCTCCAACAAGTGAATGACACACTTGGATGCACAGTTTCACAGAACAAGCAGGGTGTGACATCGCCAAATTGTTTTTCTCTGAGCTCCAGACTGGCAAATATTGATTTTTAATGTCCTGCTTGGCCAGTCATTAAAAAAAAAAAACCAAAAAACCCCCAAATTTACAGAGACTATGATGAAATGATATAAAAGAATGACCACCTTATTGGAAAATACCGTGCTTTGGATTTATAATGATGTAATACCAATGCTGCCTTAGAATATGACAGCTTGGTCAGAAAGGTAGTTAGTCACAACAGCAACAATTTGGATGCAAAAATTAGTATGATTAACTCGTAAGATGTAGGATTAAAAAGTTTTAACTCTCTTACTAGCTGCCATGAGAGACAAGAACAAGCGTGTACAATTTGAAAAGGGAAGATTGCTGCTGGCCAGAGCAGTATACTTACAGATTATGATGATGAGGCATGATTTTCTTCAAAACATGATTTTTTCCAAAGGAAAGGGATGTTATTTCAGATCCTCTATCAGAAACTTTTTGTCTATTCAGGGTCCAAAGTTGTTTAAAACCACAGCACATAGCGCCCATGAAATCTCTTACAATATGCTCTTACCTTGAGGGCTGATCCTGAATTTACTCGAGTTTCCTACTTGTTTCTTTGTTTTCAATGTTCTGGGTTTGTGCTACTATTTTACTTGAATCCAATATGAGGTCTCCTGTTTGGCGTTTCTAAACATTTTATCCATTCATCACCTTACTTGCAGCAATTTGTAATTTCGATTGTGAAAGGTGCTTGAAAAAAAGTTTTCTATCGGTCTTATTTAAGTTTAACAAGTGAAAGGTGAAGTGACATTTTAGAAAGTAAAACCAATTAAAAGACTTATTCCACCCGTTCTAACAATTAATGTTATCTTATGTTAGCTTATAGATCTGCTAAAGAGGAAACCTGTCTTGAGACAGCTGCCACAAATAATTACTATGGCATACATGATATGTACAACTACACTCCACACATCCTTCTTGCACATTTTGACCTGCTTTCAGCTTGTGTTGAGGTATTTTTTAGTGAACAAATCTAAGTAAATATAATTACTGAACTGTTGCGTTTTTGCCAGTGAGCTCTTGTTTCAGTTTTAACATGTCTGACTGTCCCTGTGGATACCTGCTGGTCTGTGTTGCTGTGTGTGAGACACTGACACACTTTACCTATTGAATGTTCTTCTTCGCAGTAATCTGCATGGAAAGCAGCCTGCAGATTATGCAGTGAGTCTGGAGATGCTGGAGATTTTCCAGGAAGCCTCAGAGGGAACCCAATATGCTAATGTCTCTTTTAGCCCCTCAGCCAGTCTTTCTGCGGTACGTCTGTATGTCCCTAAGAATTGTTATGGGTAGAGTGCTAATTTTTGTGCATTATTGACCAAGACATTTCTAAACTGTGTTCTTATGTCCTTTCTTAGGTGAGTGACTTTGTGAGGAGAGATGAAATGGTTGCGTTTTTTGCCAGCAAGCTTTCTCAGCCAGCACAGCTTCAACTAGCCAAACTGGGACAGCTACTAGGAGGAAAAGTGGTTGACACCTTTTCTGGCTCAGGTAGTGTTCGTATGTTTCATACACAACCTCCTCAGGGGACTTAAACTTCCTCAATGTTCCAAGGTTATGGTTGCATATGATTGCTTATTAATGTTGTTATTTGTGACACATGAGCTCTCAGCAACACTGCAAATTAACTGCAGCTACCAGCCAATTACTGGTACAT
This sequence comes from Seriola lalandi dorsalis, assembly GCF_002814215.2. Lineage (NCBI taxonomy): Eukaryota > Metazoa > Chordata > Actinopteri > Carangiformes > Carangidae > Seriola > Seriola lalandi. Next base: position 657,648 of record NW_019525434.1, read on the forward strand.
TGGGACCATGGCTGGTAAGCGTCTTCGCTGCCAAACACTCTGATAGGTAATCAACCATCATTTGGATGCCCTGTTCAACTGAAAGATGTATTATATGGGCAAATTTCAGGCTCAACCACCCAATGGGTTCTGTAATCATGGGAGTCTCTTTCACTGATCATAATGTTTGTTATGACGATTATATATTGTAAGTATGTCCACCACCTTAGAGATGGGATTTGTATCTGAATCATCCTTTATAATACCTACAGAACCAACCGAACCAAGCACTATAGGCTTTACTATCTATAACAGACACTTTTTGTATTGCGAAAGCCAGCAGTTTGTGCATTATCACTCATGAAAGTTCAACAGTAACTAACAAGTGCTTTTAGAGGTGTATACATCATTGTGATACAGCAACTCCTTCACTGTTGCATAGTAATAGCTGGGAGAATAAAAGAGAGAAAAAGTAATTGAAATCATTCCTCATAAAATGTTTGGAGGTACTGTCAGGGTGATGAATAAGCACTAATGAAAAACAGAAGTGTTTCTCACAACTCTCCTTCCTCTGACCAGAGGGGTTAAAGTTGGTGCTTTCAGAGAATGTTTTTTACATTTTGAATTCAAAGCTACAAATCCATTCAGTGCACAATGTAAGAAGGTTTTGCCCTGGAGGTATCATTATGTTCATTTTGTACTTGTCAACTGTGCTCACTTGTTGAATGAAGAGGCAATAAGCCTGTATTTAAATTTTAATAAACTTATAATCATGCGTCCTTGTCTGAAGCAATTTATGAAGTAAGCGGTTACTTTCCCTTTAGATGTGTTGCCATGACCTGTTTGACAGGTTTACAGAAAGCTTACCAGTTTACCCAAGTGAAGTAAGGGACATGAGTAAATTTTTAACACAATGAGAAATGCACTGTATTTATGGGATGAATTAAGAATCAAAACCACAAATATTAATTGTCCTCTGCTGTTGGGTTAGGACAGATAAATCAATATCACCAAACAATATCTACTTTAAGCAGAGCTGTGTTTCAAGACAAATGAGTTATTGAAGCTTATGTTTGACACATGTGAATAGTTTTTGCCCAGTGTAATGTGAACATGGCCTGCTGAATTGAGCATTTGTGTCCCCTAAGGATGAATTTCTTCTTTTTAACATTTCTGCTGTCTTTTCTATTTTCAAATCAAAATTTAGCAGTTTGGCATCTGACCAGGTACTGGCAAAATACATTCCCTTCATCCTCAGCTTGACTTTGTGTTGAGTGCTAATTAGTAAATCTTAACATGCTAACACAGTAAACTATAATGACATGATGACATTATACCTGCTAAACAACAAAATGCTATCATGCAGGCGTTAGCATTATCGTACAAGCACCACTGTGCCTAAATACACCCTCACCATAAACTCTTAATATCACCCTGGTCTACTTTAGTTTTGGACTACAAGAACTCAACATGTGCTGGGCGTCAGCACAAGTGTCTCGTCAAAAGATTCAAGTTTTGAAGTAGTATTTTTAAGAAAAATACAGTGTCTGACTTTAAGTAATGATGTGATCGAATGTGTTATCTTGTACCACTCTAAGTATCAAGCTGTCTGAATGTGCACCAGTAATATACTGTGTAGCTGGAAAGTGTGGCAGACACACAAGGAGGGCAGCAGAAGGCAGCTGCTATTTGTGCATGTGTAGCACAACTCATTTGCACCTTTTCAATTTGGCTTGTTTATGAGTGTGTGTCTGTCTTCTCCCTCCAGTGAGCCACATTGTGGTGCCAGAAGGACACATGCCCACTACCTACTCCACCCTCCTGGGTCTCCTTGCTGGCAGCTGGGTTGTCAGATACAGCTGTAAGTATGGAGTGAGCCGTCAGCTGGAGCAGCTCTCTGCAGATGCTATTTTTGGATGTCATGTTAGACAATGTTGCTGTTGGAACCTGGTTAACTACCTACTGCAGTGGCACTGAGGCACATTTTATCCAAAATATCCTGAATGTTAAATTAATTATCTCCTAGATATTAGGGTATCTAGCAGGGAGATCACCTCGACAATGAATTACAATTATGTTTGGATATTTATTGTGTTCACTTCCTTTCGTTCCTGCTGGTCATCAATTCAGTGTAGTGGCTGTAACACTCTCTTCCATCACTGCAGCTCAGGATAACATGAGGCAAAGTTGTGAATAAACCAGTATTTTGGCCAGATACACAAATATTATTTTCACACAGTCAGGTTGTAGCTCTGCAGCAGAAAGAGGTTTATGCATTTGAAAATGCTTTGGTTATTAATAATATGGTAGTCACAATAGTAGTGGATTAGATTTAGACACAAGTGCACAAATGTCAACTATTGATTTATTTTCCATAGAGTCTCCAGATTAATTAACAGCTCCATCCAATGAAATGAAGCTTGACTCCTGCTGTTATTTATTGCTTTAAAACAACACCTCATAATTTTGAAAAAATATGCTAATTTGCTTTCTTCTGCACATTAGATGACAACATCAGTAATACCCCCGTATCTGTCTGCCAATGTGATGCTACTGCCAGCAGCTGGTTAGCTTAACTTAGCATAAAGACTAGAAACAAGTTAAGAGTTTGCTGTTGTCAGGTAGTCCTCATACACTCCTACATCACATTTAAACATTGTAAATTCTGTTCATCATGTATACTAACTAACAAGGCTTTAAAAAAAAAAAAAAAAACGGTAGAGATCTATTTTTGTGCTGCATAGGCAAAAGGAAACATTTACAGTGTGTTTCTTAATTTATCTTTTTATATGGTGAAGCTATTGTATTTGTCTGCTACAAGGTTGCATATTTATTCAGTTTACTGAGTTATTCAAGGGTGCTCTAGCCACAGAGAAGAGTATTTCCATTTGCATTTGAAGTTTAAATTTGCTGCAGTTAGGCGACTCTTGGCATAATGTAGTATAGGACAAGTATGAAAAATCTACAAGTTAATATTGGACTTGGAACCACAGTGCAGAGAAAATGGATTGTGCTGCACAAGGTTTTTGGAGTAGGTTTATGGGTTTTGTGTTCTACCATGGAGTTGTGTTAGCTAATATGGGGTTTGTTACTTTGACACTCAAAGTTTTGTAGAAAAAACAGGACTTGTTTATTAATTGTACGTTTACCTGGCTTTCTGCTGTTTCTGTGATAAAGGCCTACTAAGGCTCCCATGTTAATTACTCTTCCGTGTCAAACTACTCTGAGATGTGTACTTTCGATCTTGTGCTTTCTCTCCTCTGCAATTTTCAGATGAAATCAGGGGCTGTGTTTGGAATATGAATTTCTAAATACAATACTTTTTATTTTCTGCAACACATGAAATGTCTTGGGAAACATTACAAGAACATTTTGCCACAGGTAAATTTCAGGTAAATTGTTTGTGCCTGCTGCTTTGTGTGTGTATGCACACACCTTCTTACATGTCTGACAGCCAAACAGAGCAGGTGGGTGACTGTGGGAAGGAATCTGGGAATCAATGTGCCGCTAGGCTTAAATATCACTAGCAATGAAAAGATGGCTAGCTCTCTTTTCCTTTTTGATTTGTGCCAAGATGAAAACTTAGAAAAAATTTAGCTATTCTCAGCCAGTCTCCCTGGCATTATTGAACTAAATCAACAAGCACATATTCAGAGGAAGTCAGCTTCAGGGGAAGTAAAAAGAGACTTGCTGTCAAAGAGTGTTCTGTTACCTTGGTGTGCTCTTGACTGGTGTATCCGTCAGTGGGATCTCTTCACTGTGTGTGAGTGTGTGTAGAGTAAAATGCCATCCACACTTGTCTCTGTCTGTGGCAGTAAGGCATTTTAACTTTGAATGTGTATGTTTTACTGTATAAGATTGTGTGTTTGGACCATATTCTGCCCTCCACTTCTCTTTTCTCCACGCAGGCTGAGCACTTGACACAGCTTGTCTCCCTCGTGACAATCGCTGTGCTGTCCTATCTGTCTCTGTCCTTGTGTATGTGTGTGAGCGCACACAAGCAGCTGAGTTCTCACTGTCACCTGCCTTTGTACACCATCGCTGTCGGCTAGGCCAAGCGACTGGCTAACCTCTTTATCAGTCTTATAGTAGAAGCCCCAACTAAGCTTTGATTGAAGATCAAATGTTGGATTGAAATCCTTTTGCCAACGTTTTGGGAAATGCACTTATTGGCTTTATTTCTAAGAGTGAGATGAGAAGATGGATATCATTCTCAGTGTCCAAGCTGGACACAGGACATGTTTAACCTAGCTTTGTATAAAATTTAGAGAGAGCGGGAAGTAATTCAACACATCTAAAGCTAACTGTTTAAGCATGTTTCATCTCATTTGTTTAACCTGTAGATAAGCAGAAAAGTGGGGGCAATTTGTGGTTTTTCTAGGATGGTTGCATGTTGTAACTATGGTATTTCTTGGTGAACAATAACCAGTCTGTGCGAACAAGACTGGAGGAAATCCCACTGTGAGGTTGCCAGGTTCGGCACTATGTTTGCACCTATTCAGAAACCAAAACAAGGACATGTGCTTGCCAGCTGTACCTGGCAACCTGCACTATATCTGGATGCTGCACACAAGTGCTGCATCATGCTGCTACATCCCTGCTCTTCTATAGGTTGTTTAAATGAGCTGGCTTTAGAGGTGTTTGCAGAAACATATTTTATTCACTTTGGAGACAGGTAAACTGTTTCTCCCCCTCATCCAGTCTTTATGCTAAGCTAGGCGAGGCAAATCTTGACAGAAGCTCTGCACTTAATGCGCAGACGTGACATCTTTTCATCTTATCTTGGAAAGAAAACAAAAAAACACATTTCACAAAATGTCGGACTGTTCCCTTTATATGATTTTTCTTCTCCCTTTTTTCTCCCAATTTTTACTGACTTCTTTCCCTGCACTTTGGTTCTCATCTCTGCTACTCCCACTGTTCATCTGCTTCCTCCCAATACAAGTTCTAGCTGTTTCTTTTTGACACTGCTGCTCGGGACTGAATCCCTGAGTACTTTTTTTCTTATTTCTCATGTGGCATGACAGTGGTTTTTAGGATTCTGACTATCAAGATAGAATGAGCTATCCCCCACTGTCTGGATGCTGAAGTGTCAGGGTAGGCCTTCAGAATTTCATATCAGTCAAACTCAACTCACCAGTGGTTGTCTTCATAATGAGATAACAGTTCTAGTTGGTCTCATGGTTAATCAAGGAAGTGGGTTCCTCTGGCTGTTTACTCAGTCACTCACTCAGGAAGGGGTTTGAGATGTTTTTTGCTTTCAGTGTCTATGAAGGTAATTAGCAAACATGCTAATGACTCCTCAGCACTAAGCACCATCGTCCGGAGCGATTAACCCCAGTATCTCCCCTCTTCTCTGCCCAAGTCTCTGGCAGCATCCCCATAAATGAAAGCTGTAATTAAGGGGGATGAAGGAATGTAATTGCCCTCCACCCCATCTTCTGGTGACTGTGTGTCTGGATGTATGTGTGTAATTTGCTGTTTGATGATAGGGGCTATATTGTGAGAGGGTGTACGCAAGCACACACACACGCACACACACGCACACATGCACACACACATTTACCCTAATCTGTTCGTGTAACGATATCTTGCAGCTGGAAGCAACAGTGTGGAACACTAAACTGCAACTCAAGATGTAATGAATTTCAAGGTTGTGTGGGTGTGGCGAAATGTAGATACCTTCAGATGAGTATTAGGCCTGTGGGACTGTTTGCATCTGTCATGGTTGGAAATGTTGTGAGAAGTCTCTGCACTGCAAGTCTATATTCAGACCATGTCTTATGCTCAGGTCTATTTGACATCCTTTATACATATTTTTCACCAAACCAAATCTAGTTTCAACATGTTTAGACGTGCAACTTTTAAAATGTGAGCTTGGGTTTTTTTAATATACCCCCCCAACATATGATACTCAGTTATAAAACGCTTAAGAAGAAGGAAGAACAGCACTGTGATCTGAGTCATGTTCAGAAGCATTTTTTTTATCTGTGACAGTAACAGGGTCATTAAAATGTGTGATTTTTTTTTTTTTTTTTTTTTTTTTTACCCCCCTCCATATCTGCCTGTACTTTTTAAGAAAAACTTTTCTGTCTTTAGGGATGCTTTTCTTAAGGATTTAGAACAAAGGTTCTCTTCTAACTCAAAAAAATGCCGGAATGCTGGCTGTCACACAGTTCCAATTTGACTCTGTAAAACCTCTCGAGACAGAAAGAAAGAGATGATTCTCGAATTCTGCTTAAGCTCAAGATACTTAAAACGAGGGTTGCATCATTAACTCCATCATGCTGTGGGCATCTTTTGCTGTCAACAATTGCAGCTTTCCCAATACTTGAAATCTTCCAACTCGGTGTGATAAAACAGACATAAGCTTTGTCATCCTCCGTTTGCAATTGCCTTGTCACACTCTTTCAAGTCAACATAATTAGCTCTAGCTTTATTTTTTTTCTTTCTCTTTCTCACTTTCTTTCTCTCGCTCTCTCGCTCTCTTTCTCTCACTCTCTGTTTGATGCCAGGGGTGGAGGCATGTCTGCAGGCGGGCAAGTGGATGCCCGAAACTGAGCACGAAGCAGGAGAAGGCCCCCAGCGCAGTCGCGTCAACAGATGTAGCTTGGTAAATGAGACACAAACAAACAAACAAATATGTGAAAAAGATGAGTATAGATTGTCTAGACCTTCTGTCCTTGGGAAAAATTTGTTTTTCCAAGCAGTGGTGCATGGTTGTTGTTTAGCAGCACACATGCTATTAAAAGTACACGCTTGGACTTTTTTGTGTTTTGAAACTATGAATCACAGTTGGCCTTTTTTATTATCCTATTCAAAAGAAAATGAAATTCAAATCAATCTTAATTAAGCATTTCAACTTTTCTGTGCCACAGATACAGTTAAGGGTATCAATAGTTATGTCAATGTGATATTTCAGTTTTTCCCTTACAAAAAATTTGCAAAACAAAAATTCTACAATTCTGTTTTGACTTTGTCATTATGAGGTATGGAGTGTGGACATGACGTAAAAATTAAATTTCAAGGGTTATAATATAAAACAGCAACATAACAAAATGTGAAAAAAAAAAAAGTGCCAGTATACTTTCTGAATGCACTGTATATCTTTGATTGTGCAGTCAGCCATTTTAGGTAGAAAGACACAAGCAGATGCAGAAAGATATACTAGGAAGTACCAATTAGTGAAGGTAGGGTTTTTGACAATATATAATGCTATGATAAGTGTTATCCAAACAACACACATCCACAGAAACACACCATCCCCAACTTGAAGCCTGGTGTTTACAGGATCATGTTTTGGGGATGATTCTCTGTAGCTGGCCTTGTAAGCTTTGTGAGGGTAAAACGAATGCAGAAAAATCCTGTAGGAGAACTTGCTGCAGTCTGTAAGAGAACTGCGACTTGGATTTATTTTTCAGGACGACATCAACTCCAAATGAAGCCAAAACTATACTGGAATGGCTTTAAACCAACAACATTAATGCCTTGCAATGACCAAGTCAAAATCATGACTTCAGTTTTCACAAAGAAATTGTGGCAGCGCTTGAAAATTGCTGCTCACCCACCAGTCACCATGAAACTTGACAGAGCTTGTACGTTTTGCAAAGAAGAACGGGGACCCTGCATTGTCTAGATGGAAGAGCTGATACAGACACATACTGTGTTTCTTGATAAAGGACGCTCTTCTAAATATTGACTATGCTGTCTATAATTGTTTTTCAGTACTTAGTGTACCTAGTTTTGATAAAATTGTAGAAATTTGATTACAGTTTCGCCTTTTCTGTTATTTTACGTCAAAAATTCTGTTTATATCAACTGTGATTCAGTGTGGCAGAACAAACTTAATGAATATTTCTTATATGCATTGTTCTGTGTTGATACATGATATTGTGATTACCTATTTGTTCCCTGAAACATAGAAGCACCTTGAGAGGCTTAAGAAGCCGACTAACACATAGTTTGTTGTTTACCTCTGGGCAGGCAGACATGATAATAAACACATGTTCCTCAGTTGATTTAACATGTACCCATTATTGGTTTCTTCTGTTTTCTTCCTTCTTGGGCTGAATAAAAATGTCCAACAATAAAGTGTTCTAGAAAAACAATAACATCATAGCATAGTCAAAGAACCTTCTTACTGGAAACTCTTAAGAGAGCCAATTTACACCCCAAAACAGTTGAGTTCGTTGATGCTGTGAATAGAACAGTCTCCAGTGGCCTAATTCACTGCTGCTTTAAACATCAATGCTAAGTGGCTCTGAGTTTGTCTGGAGAGCGGCACTGATAAAAATGTCTTCTGGCTCTGCAGTAAAGAAGAAAATACAAAGCGTCCACACAGACTCTTGGTAATATGAGAGCCTAGATTCAATGGCAAAGAAATTATTCAGCGTTTAACTTCATCATAAACAATAGGGTAGACTTTAATCCTACTGCCACTGTTCTCACAAGGACTTAAGTTTTATCCTTGTGCTGGCACAGTGACTAACATTTTTAATGGAGGAAGATAATAGACAGCGCTTTTCTCTTCTCAGCCATGCTTTTGATGCACAAGAAAGTGTTGGTTTAGACCAAGGTTGACTTAATCATCAAATTTCTACTAATGCTTGAATTTCTTCCTTCTGATCATTCATCTTTTGTAGCTCCCACCGCTCTTCGACGGCTGTTTCTTCTTCCTCCTGGGATCCTTTAAGGCGCCTACCAAAGATGAGCTCAGCAAGCTGCTCCGAGAAGGAGGAGGTCAGCTCCTGAGCCGGCAGCCCAAGCCCGACAGCGATGTGACACAAACCCTGAGTGCAGCTGCTTACCACGCCCTGCCAGGCTCCGACCAGGCTCTCTGCACCCAGTACATTATCTTTGATCCTCAAGGACCTCACAAGCCCACAGTGGTCAGACGAGGTAAGGTGTGGTCAGCTCCCTCTACCTGGATTATCAACTGCATTGCAGCCTTCCGGCTCCTTTCCGTCCCTGATTCTCAAAATCTGGTGTGAACTATATACTAAATGATAATTTTGCACCGTCACTTATGTTATTGCATGGAAATTATGTGTGTTTTGCTTTTTAAATATGTGATGATTAAGTTGACATGACATGATAAGACATGAATCACATAAACAACAATTAAAACAATAATGTAGCTGATGAAATCTTTGAATGTTTTTTTGTTTCTTTTCTTGACATCATACTAAGCAGATACCTCAAACCACCTTAACTTACTCCTTTTTAATGTGAAGGGACAGGTATCTACTGAAAACTTCTCACCCTGTCTCTAAGGGTAAGCGCTGCCACCCTGTGAAGGAAACTCATGACCACAGGTGACGGTTAGAAATTAGATTGAATGGTAAATTTCTCCCTCTTCACTGCGACACTCCAGTACAACATCCACATCACTGTAGATGCAGCAGCAACCTCTCTGTCCATCATTAAGATATAAAGTTTTCTCTGCCGCCGAGCATGGCTTCTTGCCGGGAGCAGGTGGTGATTGTCACTTGACAAGAGCTTCGGCCATTGTTGCGTTTACAACACAAGATCATAATAGGCCCTCTGAGCAGCACTAGTCTTGAGGACAGACTGGAAAATGACTTAAAATGACGTTTCTACTAGACTGGTAAGTAAACAGCTGTTAATGCCAACATTGGCAATGTAGCAGTATCAAAGCTTACAATTAGCCTCTTTAAACACATTTGAGGCACTTTCCACTATTGCACAAATTTCGTGTTAATTCAGCATTTTGTATGTGTCGTTTGGGTGTCCCACTCAAATTAATTTGTTGTCTGCTGCAAAATTTAATGAGTAGTTTTAGTGTAGAATAGCATTCCATAACCTGCATGGGTTTACCAGGGAGAGATAATTATCTAATTGAGAAGGCCTGTTTGATACAAATGGAGGGAGTGTGTTCCTTAAAAAGATCAATGGACATTCAATATAAAGTATAGAATAGGAAAAACAAAGCAATTAATTGTTCTGTCACAGCTCTGGCACTTGCTGTGAAAAAGAAGCAAAACTTTTCTTTTGTGTCCATTAGGGGTGTGTATGTGTGTATGTGTGCGTGCGTGTCCGTATTCCTCACCACTAACACTGGTCTGCAGGTATGTGTGCTTTAAGAGGTCTTTTACTGGCCATCTCCCAAGATGGGATTCAATGGGATTAGTCAGGGATGCACCTAATTGCTATTGATTGCTATGTGCTGCATAAAATTGCTTCCCTTTTCTTGTCCACGCTGGGAGGTGGGAGAAGGCAATTAGCAGTGCGGATGAGATAGAAGCCCAGACTGCCTTGTAATGAAATAGAATGGAGGAATGAACCTGTGAGTAATGCCCTTGAACTCACTGAGCATTACAAAACCATTAAGCACTGGTATCTTCTTATTTTCTCTCAGAGAGCTGTGAGTCAGGAAAATACTGTAATTTTATTTATTTGGAAATGTTCTGCTTATAGTAAAGATCGCCTGGAGATATGCTGTGTCCCGAGTCAGCTGTAAAGTTTCATGTCGAGTATTGTTTGTTGTTGCTTGCACGGTTTTATTATGTGGAAATTGTGGCTGAATTCAAGGAGAGTTGCTTAGCAGCATTCTCTAAGTTTCAATTAAATTTCATCTCACATGCTGCCCCTGCCATACATTCAGTTGCCAAGAAATGCTGTGCTTTTCACAGTAAAGAAATGCACATTTTTCAGTAGTTGTTAAGAAATCCACACTCACTTTTGCTGAATCACACTTCTTTTCAGGTCAATTTAACAAAATATTTTTTGTCTCGATGAATAATACACATTTCTTATTCGTGTTTTTTTTTTTTTACTCCACCTCAAATTTCAGAATACACATTATATGTTTGAGCATATTTACATATGGACAACATGGGGAGCACCAAGGGTTGTATAACTTTTGAAATTTGGACCCTTTGCCTCTTGAACAGTTTAGGGTCAAGCTGTGCGAGCATGTATTCATATACAATCAAAGATGCTTTTCATTTTAAAAATTTCAAATTTGTTATAGAAATGATACTACAACACATTTTAGTGCCGCATGAACAGACCCTTGGTGCCCCAGAAACTAATACAACTGATTGTATAATAACAGGGTTTCTCTCTTCCTATTCCAGATAGTACTGTGTTGGTTTTCAGGCACACTTTATGTAACAGTTTTGTTGTTGGAAAAAAAAACATAAGGGAGGGAAAAAAAACAATCTTTCATAGTTTCCAGCTACAGTAAGTCGGTGTCTCGTGGAAAGAACGAGTGGTTTACCTTTACAAAATGCCCATGTACAAGCCTGCGGTTTGAATGATGACGGCACAGATGGGGTCATCTGAATAGACATTCACAGACAGACATAAAGACTCAAGTTTCTTGGCAGACAATGAACAAAGACAAACTGTGCTGCTGATTTGTCCTTGAAACTGTCCAGCTTCATGTATTTGCAAGAGGAAATGTAATTTCCCCTGGTTTGCCCAGGCAGAGTCTCTCTCTGAGAAGCATATATGCATGTGTGCCACTTAAACACCTCTTGTGTTTTTAAAATACAGCCTATTCTCTCATGTGACACACATAGGCATCTATTATTTGTTAATCCATATGGATCTAGACTGATCCTCTTTAATTCTCAATGAGAGCAATAAAGGTAATTACAGCTGTTTTTTTTTTGTTTTTTTTTTCTTCCCACTAACAGTCTGAATCACAGCTCAGCTTGGTTGAACATGATCTTGGTCTGGATGGTTTGACTTTCTGTTGACACCTACCACCTCAACTCCTTCACTCCTACCTTCATATCCAGTTGATGAAAGCAGCTTATAAAATTAAGGAGATGAGCAGCCATGGCTCCCCCAAGTTAGCTCACCAAATGAAGTGTACCACAAAAGCTGTATCACAACTATTATACAGGACAATGAGTTTCAGTGTCACAAAGATCAAGTTGCTAGGTTATCTCTATCTGCCATTTTTGCTGCTTCTCCATTTATTTATATCAAAAAAATTTTATCTGTGAATTCAAATCCATATTTGTAGCTGTGATTGAACTGTCCTTGTCCTCGTACTCCTCACCCTGCTGGCTGTTACTGGAATGTAACACAATGGCTAAGTTTAGTAAATACATGACAGGAAACCATTGCACAGAGGAGTGCAAACAAGGTTGCACTTAAAGCAGTCTGGGCTGTCCATGCAGCATGAAGCCAAAGGCCATGCTTTGTGAATTTTATCTGCAACAGTAGCAATAAGGCATCAGTGGTGGCAGCAATGCCTCTGAGCCCTGTCACCTGGCACTCTGACTTCACTCTTTTCTCTAATGCTACCCAGTAAAGTAATTCCAATATGTTTTGGGGGATACATGTATAGGCTGAATAATTATGTGACATTTAAAGTGATTAAGATGAATGAAGCTCCTTTATTTATCCCAAAATGTCTGGAGCAGTGAGGCTGTGATTGATAAACCATAGATGTCAGTTTGGTTTTATGAGTCTGCAGACCTCAAGCCAGATAGATGAGGTCTGTCTTTTCACACTGAAAGACACTAAATCACTGTAGCTAAATGATGAAAATGACTCGGGCTCCATTGTTGCACCTAAGATTGGACTCCACCCACATTCTTTCACTTCTACGATTCCTCCACCACCCAGGTGCTGCAGTTTAAGACCATGCAGCAGAATTTGTGGAGTGTGGGATTCTTCCAAAAATTAGTTTTAGCGCCTTTTTAAGGTAATATAGGTCTTTAGTCATCGGTCTTTATCCTATGCTCATTTCTGTCTCATTACAGAGTGCCGGGAGCTGCTATTAAGCAGCCCATCCATCACCACCCAGAAATAGGGTCTAAAAGGTTAACAGCAACGGATTTTCTAGAAATCGAATAAATTCTAGTGATGAATGGCATGGGCTTACTTGAATTCACCTTTGAATTAATGACTGGTATTTATCATCTCAAAAACATCATGTTTTAGACCTTGGTTGGGTGCCTTTTCTTTCCGACTGAACCACTTGAGGAGCACTGTGGTCTGGTAAAATACTGAAACAATACATTAACTTGTCTCCATCTTATAGCCCTGGCCTTAAGCCACACCACACAAGATGAGCTTTTCTTACATATCACGGAGGGGAGGAACTGAAAACTGATTAGATAATCTATAACAGTGGGATAATGTAACCGCTTTGTATCTTAACAAGACTTATGGGTGTAAATGTTTCACTGGGTGCAGACCAACATAATGTGCCTGTGAGATTGTGGATGAATGGGGTGCTTGCGTATGTTCACGTGGACAATGTGCATGTGAATGCTACTTAAAAGCATTAAGACATGTGCAAATTCCCCCCTTTTGTTTGCCTGTTCTTGTTGACTGTGCCCAGCATGCAGGCTGCAGCAGCGCCAAGCACCCAGCTGGAGGATTTATCACAGAATACTTCTTGATTAAGGGAAATTAAAGCAGGCTGCTCTTGGCTCGCTAATTGCTTTGATAACAAGTTCAAGCAGTTAGTTAGTGGGAATATTTTGGAGGATATGGACCTTTGAGAGAAAACAATAACGACAAATAAGCCGGAAGGGGCTGCACGAAGTTGCAGTTTTGATTCAGTGTTGCAGAATTTTACATTTACCCCTATAAGTGGTTGAAAAACTACTTGTCTTGGTTGCTGCCTGCCGTCTTTCCTGTCCTAAAGCTAATTCTACAGTACCAACTTACCTTGCCCGTGCTGCTATTATATAGAGATGTGACTTAAAACCACGGTATGATGATCAATAAAATCTCTGTCTTGGGGTTTTATAGCAGTTTATAAAATTGAGAGTAGCGTCATCTAAGTGTTAAAGGTGATTTCCCGCCATAGTGATAAAAAGTCTTATGAAGACACAAACATTTATGTGTGATGTGCATTTTGTAAACAAGCTCTTAAGAGTGAAATTGTGAAACTCAAACACAGCTTTGCAGTGCTTTCACTGGAGTCAAACCTCATATGACAAAAAAAGCGCTGTTAAGTGTGCTTACGGTTTGTTTTTCCTGCTGTTGGATTTTTTACAACACCTGCGTGATTGTGACAGACAGACAAGCAGATGACATACATACAGAAATCAACATGAGCAATTCAATATTGCCACTGGTTAGGAAAGAGTTCCAGGAGCTTAGAAACTTTTTGTGTGAGAGCAGCAAGTCAAGCAAGTCAATTTCTGAAAATATATAGGACGATTAAAACTGGAGGGTGGAAACAGCCATGGGACAAGTTCCGTCTTCTTCTCAGTGGCTAAATTTGTGTTTGTGTGAAGCTTGTGAGAGCATCTCCTCGATACTACGCTGTCTCAGGTAACTTAGGAATTGTGCTCCTGCCCTGTCAATCATACAAAATGGTGCAGTAGGCAGGGCCTTGCCTGAGCTTTTCCACCATCCCCGGTGGAGTCTCTCTATGACAACGACTGGCCGTTGAGGCACTCCCGCCGCAAGCACTGCGCCGGCTTCCACCAATCTCCGTTGTGGCAGCGGCAGATGGTGCAGTCGTCCACCTTTACTTCAATTCCGGCTGGGATGATCGTTGTTCCAGCAAAGCAATTTGGACCTGCCGCATGGGAAGGGAGAGAAAGACAGGAAAGAAGGAATGAGAATGACAAGAAATGGATGTGGCTCTCCTGAGAGCCTCTCTTTTCTGAGGGGTGGTGGAGTGATGCAGAGAGCTGCAGGGAGTTAGGGGAGTCAGAGCAGACGTACAGATCTTTTCACGGGCATGCACCGATGGGCTTGTTTTTGCAACACTAAAGCGCTTTTGTTAGTCTCCCCTTCTCCCTCGACATGGAGCGCTTTGCATCCTAATGCACCGTGAGCAGAGAAGCCTGCCAGGCGCTGGCTTGGCACTACAGAGAGGCTGGAGTACAGAGAGAGACAGAGGAAGAGAGAAAGAAAGCTGCTTTGAGAGGCAGTAGGGAGAATGGTGTTAATCACTTCAGTCTGTATGAAAAGGCCACAGAACTCCTTAGCAATTCCTTACAGAGTTTCTTTCTACACACGCGCGCACACACTGTACTGACTTCCAAAACAATAAAGATTAATTTTGACATCTGATTTATCCTTAAAACATTGTAGGATTTTACTTGCATGGATTCTTTTTTTGTTGATAAGATTCCTTTAATTCTAAAACGTGTTTGATTGTGCACCACTAGAACACCTCATAACCATGTATTTGATCATCTCAGCAGATGGTGAGAGAGATTATCCGGGGTACATTTTAGGATCTGTACTCAAGGAAACCAAAAACGCTGTTACATTTTTTAGAGAATGCAGTGCATTCATTATTGGTAAACACCACCTGATATTATATCTAATTTGCTTCTCCCTGCCTCGGGGTGATTTGAGGCTGTGTATCTTTCCCTCCGCCTCTTGAGACAGAAGAGCCAGAAGGTGCCAGGAATTCGCCCCAGTTTTAATCATTTAAATGAAGCAATCAGCAGCCCAATTGGTGTGACGGTGACTTTGGATTGCTCTCAGTAGTCAGCTCTGTAAAACCTGCCAGATTCAAGACTCCTCTATGAGGAGTCATAAAAAACTCATATGTCTCATAACTCTTGAAGACACAGTAGCTTTCACGGCCAGTATTCATGGACATCTTAGTGTCCCAGTGAATTTGATTTAGTATGGGCTAACTTAATGCTAGCAGTGTAAATGTGAAACAGTACGTTTAGTTGATCTGAAGAGCCCAGATACAAAGAAGACAGCTGCATGCAAGTCTGCTCGACTACTCCACTTGGGCACACTACAGGCCAGGGCATTTTGACATGTCGCAGTAGGAAAAGCATATGTGTAATTAATAAGATAAAATAAATGATGGATGAATTCCATTTGGCTGCTTCAGTTTCAGGTCACTGGTATTGTGCATGCTGCCTCATCAATACATATCAAAATGTCAGCAGTGAAACAGACCTGTTAATGTTTTTATGGTAATGTAAGCAACTCAAAGCACTTGATTAACGTTAGGTAGACAAGTGTGTTCTTGGTTAAATATTGAAAAGTCACACTGACACAAAGCATGAAATGGGGCATGCCATCATTTAACAAAGACCATGACGTTTAATTAGCCTTAACCAGGTGTTTTAATAGACTGAAGATAGACAAACACGGTTGGCAATAACTCCCACTATTGCCAAAGTGCAGGAGACCATAAATATCCATGTGAACCTGACAAAGGAAGCTGTTGGCCACCTAGTATCCCCATCCTTTGCCTCAGCATAGATGACTCCCATGCTTTATTCTGACCCGATAAAAGCCCTTTGATCTGAGCTTAGAGGAGACATTGTGAGTGCTTGCCAAGTCTTAACTCTCATTGATCTGCCTCTGGATGGCTGGCACAGGTTACAGGACAAACTCAGTAGAGGTTGATGGGGGTAGAGGGTGACCGGTGCTGCTGCCAAGTGTGATTGTTTATAGCCAGACAGATTCGGAGGCACAAGGACACAGTTTCAGCTACCTGTCACCGCTCGAAGGATACGAGGTCACTCATCCGAGCCTGTGATCAATTCACGGCCAATAAAATTTAGTGAAGTCAGAAAATGTTTGTCCTGTGTCAAGACTGTCTCAGCGCATCATATTCTCCCTCACTACAGATTAAGGAGTAAATTCATATTAGGACTCATTACAGTCTATTTGGCTCAAATAGGATTCTTGCCTCAAGGTAAGAAATGATTCATACAAATTCACCTGCCAAAAACCTGCAATTCAGAAAGGAAAAAAAAAACTGCAGCTTGTCCACTGAATCTGATACTCAACTGTAGCCAGCTCTATGGCACAGCTACTCAATGATACGTCTGTCAAAAAAATCACAATGACAGCCCTCCTCCGGCAGATCTATAAATAGTTTAATCCGATTGTACTAAGAAGACGCTGCCCATTTTCAGACTACCACTTATCATTTTCATCATGAGAATTATATAATTACATGTATCCCCCGATGCATTTATAGTATGTAATTCATGATAACGATTAGAGCTGAATCAGTCGGACACATTGAATGTGAAGCTCAGAGATAAGCACTCTCACTGGCTGACTAGTCCATTGTGCTGCCTTCTGCTCTCTGTTGCTGTTTTCAGAAACACTAAGGAGCAGATTCACTAAAAAGCTACATCCATATAATGGAAGGCTCTGACAAAAATGTTGGAAGCCATAATCATTGATTTGGTCATTTGCAGGTTAAAATACATAAAAATTGTAGCAGGCTACATTTAGTTTAAACGTCTTTTAGATGTTGAAATGTTGTTAGGACCTTCCTTACATGTGTTGGGACTCAGTCATTCAATAGACCAAATGTTTCTTTGCTCCACTGGACAAAGGAATTCACACCCCACAGTTCCTCACGGTTCACACCTGGGGATGACCCTTCCCCCCCATGGACCCCACTGGCCAGCCAGTGTGGGCCAGCGTGTGACATGTGACCCCCTAAGGTGTCACAAACAAAACCAGTCTT
>NW_019525435.1:0-728 GCF_002814215.2 Seriola lalandi dorsalis
CCTAGAGACAGAAGTTACATACTCGTTTAAAGGACAGAGATGATCTTTCCTGTGTGAATAATAAAACATTGTCCCCAGTTCCCCTTACATTTATTTTAATTCACTTTTTAAATTACCTTTTTTTGAAGGTACTTCGGTCTGTGGGTTCTCCTGGAATCGGATCCTGAGGTCCATGTGGTTCTGAGTTTCACTGATCTGAGGTCCGCTTTGCTTCCTCTGCTCTAACTGACCTCTGGAAGACAAAGACCTGGAATCAAATGTATAAATGTATTGAATCGAGAATCAATTTTGAATTGAATCTTGTGATTTTCTGAATCGAGCACCCCCAGTATACATGTGGACAAAATAATAATGACAACAAAAGTTAAGTAGGAACCTTGATGGAGATCTGTTATTCATATCCAGATTCTTGTCGTACTCATCTTCGTTATCCTCTTCATCATGGTGGAGTCTCCTGCTGCACTTCACACCTGAACAAAAAGCAGAAATCAATTATTTCCAGTAAATATTGCTGAAAATGTGCGTGACTGTGAGTATTTTATTTTGAAACTATTGAGCAAAAGTGATATTGTTTATTCCAGCTCAATAAAGCCAATTTTACATAAAAATGAAACAAGTGAACGTGTCACAATCATTTTTCATCATTATTAGTAGCAGTATCAACAGTATCAATACTATTGTTATTATCTACAATAGTAGAACGTGCTGGTTCTGTCCTACATGTTCTG
>NW_019525435.1:1680-2592 GCF_002814215.2 Seriola lalandi dorsalis
AATAAAAAGTTAATAACAGTGTCATTCCAACCACAATTCATTCTGCACTGTAGATCTGTTAATAAGGAAAAAGGCGCCCTGCACCACTTGTGCTAACCGATATTTAAGCAGGAGTGATGCAGCCGTCATTCTATCAGATCAGCCAGACATTTGCCTTATTGCTATGAAACAGCTGTTTTATAATATATTTACCTTGAAACTGACTCCACAAATCATCACCTGTACCTGGGTACTTGACAAATATGCAGTCTTTGTAAAACAGCATTTTGTTTTATGTAGAGTGAAATTAGATATTTGAGAAAAACTAGAGGGTCACTAAATTTTACTATTCTTTTACTTTTTGTTTGAACAGTTTTGCTAAACTGTACCGTACCCTATTTTGTGAAAATGTGGAGGAAAAAGTATTCTTTATTTTATTAAAAGTAATAATACAACAATGTAAAAATTATTACAAGTACTACATTTAAATCATCAACTAAATGTACAAAATCTTCTCCCCTTGACTGGAAAACACTTCAACATCCAGCCATCACCCAAAGTCTCAAAGCAATACAACAATATTGTACAGTTACAACTTGTTTCATCAGTAACTGAAATAAATTAAGTCTGAATTTATTTCTCAAACAAAAATACATAAACTCAGACTGTCACAATGACAAAATAATTTAGTATACAGGTAGATATGGGCAATAATGAAACCCAGTTAAACAATAAAAAAAATACAAACGTGTAAGAATGACATAGAACAATACCGTTAACTTGTGATACACTTTCATACAAATTTCACCGGTGAATGTTACCTATGCTCTGCATTTCAATGATGCTGTGATGAGGTCTTCCAGTTCATTTCAACCAGCAACTGTGAAGCTTCAGTTACTGCTGCTGCCCTCAGTAACATACTTGTGTTTACAT
>NW_019525658.1:0-11584 GCF_002814215.2 Seriola lalandi dorsalis
CACACACACACACACACACACACACACACACACACACACACACACACACACACACACACACAGAGGTACTACTAAAGCCATGAGGACATTTACTTACATTGATTTCTTACACTAACCTGTAACCTCCTTCACTCCTCACACACACTTGTCCATAATAACGCAGAATCATGGAGTCATCAGTGATAATGGAGATACTGTTACAGTGAATACAGGATTGGGAACGTCCTTTTTAGATTTGTTTTGTGATTTTTTTCCTATTTATTTTTCATTTATTGTTGTTAATCCCAAAGGTTCAGTTCGACCAAACTGTGACTCACTGTCATCAGATTTTCAACCAAATCATATTGTTGATTTGTTTTTTAAAAGAAGTGTCTTTACTGTCTGATAGAGCTGCCTTTGTTCATCGGGAACACGTTTAAGAGGACAGAAATACTCTGTTATTTCTGTTTGATTCTGTTTAGAGGTTTGAGATGTGAGGTCGCACTGATCTGTCTCTGTTTGACTGAGGAGTTTTTACGCAATAACAACAAATCCTGGTGCCTGTGGCGATGATGAGTCCTTCAGTTAAAGTGATGGTTCAGGTTATTTGACGTGTTACTACTCACAAGCTCACCTGTGGCTCTATATTACTGCACAGATCAGCTGTTTGAGTCAGACAGAGCTAAGTGTAGGTTCGCTTGTGTGTAGTAATATGGTAGTTCAACGGTTGAGAAAATGTAGTTCCAAAGTAAAGGTCTGTTTTACAGCAGATAAAGAGCTGAAAATATTCAATATAAAGCGACACCGTTTTTCCACCAACATCATCAGATTTTTTAAACGCAGTTAAACCCTCTAATAAAAGCTGATTGACTCTTTTCCACTGTCAGTCCAGTTTGTCTATCTGTTCAGACCGAGGACAAACACAACTGTCAGAGTCTTTATTTGAGACGCTTCCATCAGAGATGGTGTTTTTAAAACTTATTTCAGAGCTGCAGCTTCACTCTTTCATTCTGGAGCTCAGTGTAGCAGCCATGTTTCTGGTTTATAAGGTGGACAGGTGACAGGTGTGTTACAGTGTCTGTGTCTGAAAGACATCACAGCATGAGAAGGGGAGAAAGTTAATGAGTTCACCTGGTGTTGAGTTTACATCATTGCTGATTAGTAATCAGCAATGATTACTAATCATTGCGTCTCCAGCTTGAACAAAAGGTATAGAGACGTCCACTGCAGAGTCATGTGACCCAGGTGTGAATGAAGGCTGATCCTTTTCCATTGCTGACAACAACCTGATGTTAACAGGTCTCAGCAGGTTTTCAGACCACAGGAAAATGAGCTTTAGTCTGCTATTAGCGTTTTTCTGTGGGTATTTTTTAAAGTGGCTAAAACATGTTTTTGGCGAATGACCCCATCCACAGCAGCTCATCACTCAGCTTCTCTAAACTGGGATCTGAATCTACTGCAGCTAACACAGACTGTAGATCAGTATCTCACACAACCCCATGTAAATAACCTGAACTGTCATGTTAAGGACAGTCCATCTCTGTGTGACAGACACTCCTCAGTGAAGGACTAAACAGGCAGCGGATCATTTTGACCACATGATCACAGACAGGTCATGATGTCACACATCACTTCCTGTAATCAGCAGACACAGAGAGGAAAACCATTCATTCCACTTGATGGTTTATTTAAACCCACGAGAAAACATGCTTCAGAGATGTGTCTGTTCATCCTCTTTCCTCCAATATGACATGAACACATTCACATTTCTCACTCACACTGAAAAACAATACCTATGAAACAGCAAATAAAGTTTTCTCTGATGGGAGGCAGGTTTGTCTTCTGCTTATTGAAATGAATGTAATTCCTGTGTTGTTTTAAGTGATATAACATGATGTGGAAGGGGAAACCCTACTAACAGTTTGTCTTGACTGAGTCATGTCGTTCATTTGTCTTGATCAGACTTGTCCCGCACGTTTTGTGTTTGTTTTTGCTTCCTGCACCTCCCACAGTGCTGAAAAGTGTGGACACTGTGCAGCAAATAAATGTGAACACTCCCATCCAAACTGCCTTAAGACGATGGGAAGGCACTGCTCTGGCCGTCTGCTGCAAACCAGAGAATGTGCTCTTTACAACACAGTGTCACCACATATGGCATGCAAGACTTTTAACTCCTTCTAATAAGGTGCGTGTGTTTGTGTGATTTAGGTTCCTGGATTTCCAATGTTTTGTCTGTTAAAACTAAAGTGTCTTCAGTCTTTGTGCTGCATGTGCTACAGCTGTAGCCTGTCCTGCTGGACATGTATGTGTGTAAACAACAATATGATTTTGCTCAGTCTGTTAACGTGAGATGTGGAATGCCAGGATGTTTGTATACAACTAGTATGTTCTCTTACATGCTTTTTCTTTACCAGCCAGGCCTCAGGAGTTTTTGTGAAATGAGCACAATGTTTGAAAAAGCACGTGTCCTCTCCTCTAATCTTTTGCTCATTTCACAAATTTTAGAGGGTTTTCTGTTTAAAAAATGTTTTCTTTTCTACTGCCGTTGTGATTCTGTAATACCTCATCTTGTATTAATATTATTTTGTCAAAATATGTATTGCCTGTTCCTTAAGTATCCTGAATGAACAAACTGTATAGAATTTAATAAAAAAGTCTGATTTATTTGAATTCAGTGTACTACCATGTACTTGTCAAACCATCTGAAAACCACGGTGATTGAAAGCTGAACCCAGTGCAGGAGCGTCTGAGGGTGCAGTTCCTGTAAATAGCTGTAAAATGCAACTACAAGTGGAAAAAATCTATATCTCTCACCACATGAAAATCACAGACTCTGTTGCTCAATAATGTGATTGAGTCATTGTTTCATCAAGGAGGCAATCGTCCCTCCCTCTGCCCAGGATGTTGTCTGTACTTTATCCAGGCTCAAAGGCTACTACCACAGCCAGTAAAATCAAACTCTTCCATTCAATCTTAATCTATGACTCTGTCATGGCTGAATTGTGAAATACTATGAATGGCGCTGGTCCAAGTACTGAACCCTTGCAGATGTTAGCCATGCCTGCGGTATGTATTTAGGGATTGGTTCACCACTTTGGTCAAAACTGAAATATTTCAACACCTTTTAGATGAACGTCCATGAACTTTTGTACATTCACAGATTCTAATGTCAGTCTGCTTGGATTCTGCAGCTACAGAGCATTTAGAACATTTTCAGACCCCTTCACTTTTTATTCCTCTGCTCCAGCGACAGTCAGAGCAGCAGCCATTTTGTTTTCAGGTCATCTGTCCGTCTCATGCTCTTCAAGGATGAACTGATTAGACTTTGGTGGTCAAAGGTCAAGGTAAGTGTGACCTCACAAAACACAAGTCTTAAATTACTTCAAACAGACACTTGACTATTTTCACGCACACATGACGAAATTAGAGGTTACATTGTATTTTGGAATGAACATGCCTCTGTCTACCCAAAAAACATGACGTGTGTTTTTTTTTTTATTTGACTTTTTAAAATTGTTTTTAAAACTGTTGAAAAAATTAGGATATAATTACATTAAGATGGCAAACGAAAACATGTTCAGCAAAAAGAAATGCGGCAAAAGAGGCATGGGAGTGAATTTTTATTTATTCAATTAATAATTTTCCTTTCGCAAGCTCACTATGCCATGAATGTGATGAGGGCCATGTCATTGCCCACACACCTACAACTTTGTTAATGCTGTGTATAGGATTATCTTTCGATAAATATTGATTTAATCACAATATCTTTCTGAAATATTTTGGGAAAGGTGAGGGCATCCCAAAGCTTGCCGTTGTAATAATGTACTTAATGAAGAGACCCTCCACAGCAGCGAGTGTGACTCCAGATTGAGTTACACTCTGTCTCTGAGTGGGAGTGTATAGGGACCAGATTGAAATTGGACCAGCCAGTGTGTCTGTTGTTTGAGTTCCTGCCTTTGTGTTCACCTGTTTCTGTTTGAGCCAATCACTCTGTGTTTATTTGTGGCCTTGTCTTTCCCTCTTTGAGTTGCCAGAACGTTGTTTTCAGTTTCTGTGTCATGTCATGTCCTAGATTCATACTACTTGAAGCAAGTCTGTATTATTGCATACACATGTTCCCAAAGAAAAATGACAGAATTTGGTACACTCAACCCAGACAGTGTGCAGAATGGATTCTATTCTCCCACAATGCAATGCACAAAAGAAGACAGGTTATGGCTCATGTGGACACGATATCTCAGTAACGTCTTGAGGGAACTTCTTCAGATTTGGCACAAGATTTCACTTGGACTCAAGGATGAACTGATTAGATTTTGGTGGTCAAATGCCACCTCTGACATTTTTGGCCATTAATCTGGAATTCATCCACAGACTAAATAAAGAAGGACATCACCTCTGTGACGTCACCCACAGGTTTCTGCGCCACCGTCTCCATCTTGGCAGTGCCTGATTCCATCCCTAACTCCCAGCTAATCAAAGAGCTGAGACTCACACCCACCTGTCACTCAAAGAGGTCACGCCCTCAGTTCTCAACTTTAAGCCTTAAA
The DNA here is from genome assembly GCF_002814215.2 of Seriola lalandi dorsalis. Lineage (NCBI taxonomy): Eukaryota > Metazoa > Chordata > Actinopteri > Carangiformes > Carangidae > Seriola > Seriola lalandi. The sequence goes on from NW_019525658.1 coordinate 4,527, forward strand.
AAGTCTAAACAGGTGAGTTATATAAACAATCCTGATGGAGGAAATTAGCTATAGAGCCCAAAACTGGTTTTGTACAAGGCTGTAAACATGTTTATTTCTGCTGTAAAGTTGGACATTTTAACATGGGAGTTTATGGGGATTGACTCACTGTTGGAGCCGCTCAGAGAAACTGCAGGTTTTTTCTAATAGGATAAAATGATGGAGTGATGACATTTTATATCCAAAAGGTCAAAATTAGGTCAACTTCACTGTGACATCATAATGTTCTGCAAAAACACTTGATGATGTGACCATGATGTGTCCAGTAGACATAAAACTGTATGTTATAACAAAGAGACTAGGTCAGCAGTAACTGTTTAACTTTAAGCAAGTAATTTATTAACGATAACTCACAATAAATAAAGCATTTTGTATGAAGCTCTTCACCAAGCTTTTTTTTTTTTCATTTATATCATAATTGTACTAATCAGTCCACACACAAAAGTTAAATTTTCTGAAGAAGCCTCTGTCCATGTGTTTTTGTGGTCATGTGTAAGTGTGACAGTCCAGCTGCTTCAGAGCATTCAGACCAGTGATGTCAGTTTATCTATCAATCACCTCAGTGTTTGATCTAAATTCACCTTCCTCCAGCCACACTAAACCTGTTAATGTAGTAGCTGTACTTGGAATCACCCACACACTGAACTCCATGCTAATTGCTGTGACCTTGCTGACCTTTAGTGTTCATAAATGTTATGATCATTTCGTTAAAGTAAAGTTGGAAAAATGAACATAGCACCAACTCAAAGTACAAAGTGCCCAAGCAATGAATTGAATAATTTAATTAAGACAAAACAACAGGAAGAAAACAAATTGTTAGTCTTGATAAATAGCTTTATATGAGCGTACATACAGCAGCACATTCATGTTACAAAAAGAGAGAAAAACCCTTTTCCATATATTTTTTATCAGCTTACAAACAAACCCCATGGTGAAAAAAGTCAAATTCATTCACACACAAACTGAGCACAATCCCTCATCACATTGATTTCTGTAGCACCCTGAGTCAGACATGACACCAGCTCTGAGACATTGACAGCTCCCCACACTTTCCAGCATCTTCTATTTTAACAGGTAAGTTTCACAACAGATATGAGTGTCATTCACACTGACAGTAGAAATCTAACTCTCTTGTTGGAGGCATTTGGTTTGGTGCGTTGGTGAAAGTCATTTTTCACATTTACTACTTGATTAGACACACCACAAAATTGTGGCCATGGCAGCAGGACTGTGTGGGTGTGGTTTACAGTCTGCCCGTAAATACTCAATGTTTACTACTTGTCAAATTTCCCTTATCAAACACACTGAGCTCACTATAGCAACACAATGAAGAATGTACAAACAACAGAGTTATTCAGCCTTTTATGGCTTGAAGAGGCCAACACACTTCCTCTGGACCATTCATTCAAATTCCAATAATGATGATGATGATGATGATGATAAATCACAGTACAGTGCTGATCACATTCAGATGCTTGTGGGAAAAAATAAAAACATCCAATTACTTGACTTCTCTTAACAATAATAATAATAAATAGTAATAATAATACTAAGTGTTACACCAATGTCTGCGACCCTTTAGATTCTACAGCTCTAGGCCTACCCAGTCTGACTTTAGTCCTCCCTCTCACTTCTGCTTTTCCACTTCAAAACTTCGTCATCACATCTGACCAATTATCTGTCTGCTCATTACTCTAGACCCTCTAACTCTATCCTCTGGCTTTGAAGTCGGTCCAACACTGTCTCTGTCTCAACAAGTGGTTACAACAGTGGAAAATGCCTTACAAATGATTAATCATTAAATTATTAATCCTTTCAAAGATGAAACAACAAACTAAAATGTCTTGTTGCTGCTGAAAGCTTCTGAAGTCAGATGGATATTTAGGGTTGAGACGATGTGTGCTTACATGCATGTGTCAGGAACGCAACATGTTTTAATGACTGCATTTGGAGTCATTTATTCTCTTTCCTATGAAGAAATGCTTGCTCCAGCACAGCAGAAAAAAACCACACTCAATCCATATGTCAAAGTTTCCAGCATTTTGGAGCAAGACCAAACTGACACTGGTTTTCCTGTGGAATCAATCTTAATACTTTAAGGTGACCTATGAACTTTTCACTTGTAAACAAGGTATATTAAAATCTAATAGCTGTTTATCTATCCTCCAGCCAGAGCACAAGCTCGTATCTCCAAATTGTCCAAATCACACTCAGTTGTAAATTAGAATCCTATTCATTTGACGATATAAAACAGAAGAATAATTTTTTTCTTGATTAAACAACAACTTTTTTCAAAAATAGATGCTTCATTCAAACGACTGATTGTTTCTGACAAAATGCTTCTTTCTCATGTTAGGGATGTTCTCTTGTGGATAGCGTGATAACATCAGTGACATCAATCAAATCTGCAGTCAAGCAGATACCAGCAGCTTACACTGGTTTCTTCCCTGAGGTTTTCATGGAGTGGAGGGAGCATCAACCTCAGGGTGGACTCAGGTGTTTGTGACTGTCTGACCTGGTCACTGAGGCAGGAGTTCAGCACCGAAGAACACCTGGTATTCATTGTTAGCGATCAGCTGAGGGTGTGTTGAATTCACACGTAGTCTGCTGTTAGCCTCCAGGAGAAAGGAGCCGGCTGTGTATAGGGATTTACTCCAGTGCTTCATCCTGCAGCTCACTGTGTCCACTGCTGACAGCAGAGGCCTTTCCCCACCGTAACTGTCTCTGATCCAGTACACGATGTTACTGAGTACCTCTTCACCCGAGCACTCAGGGCCACGCTCACCCTCGTAGGTGATCTGCAGGAAGACTCTGTAGACGCCGTTCCTGGGCACCACAAGGTTCCCACTTGAGTAGTTGAAGCCTCCGTGACAGTGGGCGTTTCCTATCTTACTTTCCCATAGAAGGTATTTCCCATCAGTGTTTTTCTCAAATGGAGCTGAGGGTGAGAGCAGAGAGGCAAACATAAAACTTAGGAATGTTTTATATATGTATAACCATGGGGTTCGTTGTAAGCTGATAATTTATATATTTTTATATATATATATATATATATATATATATAATATATATATATATATATATATATGTGTGTGTATAATATATATGTATATATTTATATATAAACACATATATCTGTACATAACTGTAGATAACTGTATATAAGGAGCTGTGGCCCAGCTCCCAGTCAGTTCCCAGAACAGCCCAATGATCCCAGTTTTACACAATAAGCAGAACAGGAATCTAGTCAGTGTTTATTTATCAGGACGATCTTGTGTAGCTTCATTTTCTGCTCTGGTTTCATCAGAAATTCTATTAATTTGATTAAAGTCCTCAGCTCAGATCTACAATCATTTCAATGAAAAATGTCTGGTGTTGTATTTACTGTCCAGTCTGAATTCAAACATACAGAGGAAGGTAAAAACAGATACAGTTGAAAGGGCTGGTTGTTCTGTTTCATGTGTTCATGATTAATTGATCTTTCTTTAATGAATCTTGTAAAGTGGTTCTGGTTTTTGACTCTGTTCATCACGTGTTACTGAGAGTAGCTGCAGCTTTCAACTGTGACCAGCTCTGACTCATAATGGACATTACTGAAAATCCAGTGTGATGATTCACAGCTCTTACGCTTGGTCCAGAGCATTTTCCCATTTTCAAGTCAAAAGAAAAAGTCACTATTAAAGTCAATGTTTGCTTCATACACAAAATAATAGTCTGTATAGTCTGATTATATAGTTGTTTATGTATTAGTCACTTTGCATCACAAAAAACGAAGACACGAAGGGAACGTATAATGTAAACAGATATAGAAATGAAAAGGATATGATGTGTATGATACCATGTGTCAATGATGTGTGTTTGCGTGTGTGAGTGATTTCTCACGGTTTATATGTGATGTAGTCGTATTTATCTGTGGGAGGGAAAGTATAATGGACAATAATGATGTAATATAAATATAGATAAACAAAAAATAAAAACAAAACAATATATAATAATGATGATGTTTTATATGATATCAAAAAAGAGGAAAAAAAGAATAATAATAAATCTAATGAAAAGAATATGCTGATATGATATTGTAAAATGTATGTTAATAGAATAATATAACCATTGTGTGGTGGCTGATTATATAGTTAAAATACAGTATATTATAATTTATAGGTTCATTCAGTTTACATGTTATGTTAAGCGACCAAACACAGAAAACCTTATTCAAACAGTGACTTTGCACTGAAGCACTTAGTTTTACCTGTTAGCAATGCGCTTGGATTCTCCAAGCCTGAAAGTTGCTGCTGTTTGTCGCTGATTCCTACAAGAGAGATTTAAAAAGTGTTTTAAACTTTGATGAATGACTGATTTTATAAGAAGCCAAGATTAGCTGTGATCTCACTAGATGACAAAACAAGATATTTACCTGATGATTGGCTGTCCGGCTGCTTCATGAGCTGAAAGGAAACAAACACTTTTTTAGCAACATTTGTTATAAAAAGAAATTTGCATAACACAGACACAAGTTAATTTAGAAAGTCGTCAGACCCTGTCACTTTTTTCACATTTTGTCATGTTGCAGTCTTATGCTGAAATTGTTTTAAATTAATTTTCCCCTCATCAATCTAGACTCAGTCCCCCATAATGACGTGAAAACAATTTTAGAAATGTATGCAAATTTATTAAAAAAGGAAAAACTGACATAATGTATTCAGACACTTTACTATGACTGTTAGTTTAGCTCAGTTTCCTCCATTTGAGCTGATTGGACACCTACTGTCTATTGGGTGTCACAGCTGACATTGCAGATCAGAGCAGAAACCATGAGGAGGAAGGAGCAGCTGCAGAGCTCAGAGACAGGATTGTGTCAAGGCTCACATCTTGGGAGAGATACAGAAAAATATCTGCTATGCTAACTACATGCATCTACATATACGTTGTTTCCAGGTGAGAGCAGCACCAAAAGTTACCAATAAATTCCAGTCAGGCACTTTGCAGCCAGTGCATATTATATATTATAGATATATAATATCTATCAGTGGCAATGTATCTACCTGGCTAAAACCAAATCCAAAACTGACCTGGTTACATCAAACATCTGGATACCTGAACATGTCTGTCCATTAGTGGTGGGTAATGACTGTGGAGTTATGAGGGAGAAATGAATTTAACTGCTTTTAGCATAAAACTGCAACATAACAAAATGTGAAAAAAGAGAGGGAGTCAGTACTTTCTGAATGCACTGTACATATTACAATAAATGCATCAGCAACTTCGCTAAATAATGTAATGCGTCACTTGAATAATTCTAAAATATAAACTGACCCCAGCTTATGTAATTAATTTTTATAATGAACATTATATTTTAACACATACAACCTAATATCAGCGCGTTTAAATATAAAGACTACTACCACAATGTTCTGTATAACCAGTAGCAGAACAATATTCATATCATTATTATTATGAATATTATAGAATATAAAAATATCTATTATAGTAACTAAGGATTTAAATCTACAGTAATTGGTAGAATATTTAGCACAAGCTAATGCTACTTCAGCTTTGCCTGGTCATATATGGTACTAAAGAATTAAATGACGCATTACACAAACACAGTTTAAAAGGAAACTGAGTCATTGACTAATAGGACAAGGCAAGCTAAATGTAAATCTGACAGCCCATGCTAATGAGCAAGGCTAATATAACACAGAAAAGCAACAGCCATATGAGGGAGGGTATTTTTCATTTTAAAGATTTTTATTAGTTATTTTCCACCAATATCTTTATATGTTTAAAACCAGCAGAAACAGCTCGTTGTTAAATCTGAAGGGCAGCACCACGCTAGGCGGCGAACCTCCCTAAGATTTATCAGGCGAAGAAGAAATGGGGACGTATCTTGTTACTAAGCAACGAACCAACAAAAAGACAAGATGGCTCCGCCCTGTCACTCCTCAAAATTATTTTAGAACTTCGTTAAAGCGCTTAGGGAAAACAAAGTCGCATCATTCCTTTGAGGACACCTGAACGTGTCTGTCTAGGGTAATGGTGCTTTCTTTGTACTGCCGATTCATAATTAATAAAAAAAAAAGTGCACTTTGTGTGCTGGCGAACAGCAGGACACCCCGAGGTGAGCACCTGCTGCGGAAAACATGGTTGATAAATCAGTTTGTTAGCTAACTTCAGCAACCGGAAATAAACTTCGACCTGCTCAGTGAGCGTAAAAAACTCTAAACTTCATAGCAGCACGTTTAGCGACGTTTCCACAAGTTGCTCAGTTATAAAAAGAAAAAAAAGACTATACATTAATAATTCGACACCTTTAAGTAACACAAAGTTCAAAACAATGATAGCTTTGTTCAACCAGCAGCAACACCAGCGGCTGTTAGCTGAAGGACAGTATTTGGTGTATAAATGTTACCTGGTCGTGCAGTGACTCGGGACCTCGCCCTCCCAGTACAACAAGTAAAGCCACAGCTGCTGAACTCAGTAGCAGGACCACCACGGTTAAAAGCTGAACCATTCGCAGTAACCGCGTCTCTTTTCTGCGGATGAGTTGGATCGAGGTGTTGTGCAGATAGAGTCCTGCCTCCCCCACGGAGTAGCCGTCGTCGTCCATACCGCTGTTTTCTCACTCGAGGATCACCGTTTCCATTTATCAGCGCGGGTTCGCCCACGTTGAAAACCGCAGGTCTGAGGTTTGTCACGATTTAACACCGCGTTTCGAGACTCTAACGCCAACTTCTTCTTTCTGAGGTTAGTAGGTCCAAGGACTGCAAAGCGGTTCATCAGCATAAGACGCAATATGTCCCGCGACAGAGCTGCTGTTCTCCCAGTCCAGTTTTGACTGCCCCATATCACAGCATGGCCCCACTGTCTGAGCCCTGCTCCTAGGATCAACCCCGGTATAGACTGAGAGGGGAGAGAGCCACACCATTGCCACTGACACAGAAACACTGGGTTAATGACTGAAATCAGCCTAATATGACATCAAACATCAGCCCCTACCCATAGAGCCACTTCCTGTTGAG
>NW_019525658.1:11758-55159 GCF_002814215.2 Seriola lalandi dorsalis
TAATATTAACATGAAACGTAAACGAGATTCCTTCTGTCAGCCATTTTAAACAAGAGGTGTGGGCTTCCAACAGATGATGTCAGATGTAAAGGTGGGGTTATCAGCCTGTAGCTGTGACTGAGAGGGAGATGATGTTAGCAGTGGTCAGCTGCAAACCTTGTTCTGAAGAAATAAGATGTTAACAGGAGAATGTAAGTGAGACAGAATAATTAACACATTGTTAATTAAAACCACCCACTGCACAAAAATGTCTCTTTCTTATAGTGACTTCACAGATGTAGATTTTGTTTTCACATTCATCTGTGATTACCTCATATTTCAGGTTAATGTGTACAACCATCAGTCTCCAGACTGCAACATGAAGTATCAACAGTGAAGAACCAAAACCCGCAGTTCCTCTAATGACCACTTGAGTCTGGTTCCAACAATCCCCATAAATCCCCATTTTAAAATGTCCACTTTATCAACTTTACAGTAGAAATAAACATGTTTAAAGCCTGGTACAAAAACAGTTTTGTTTTCTAATTTACTCTTTCATGACAACTGTTTCAACTCACCTGTTTACATTTTATTAAGGCTTAAAGTTATGGAGAATTGAGGGCATGGCCTCTGAGTGACAGATGGGTGAACGTGTGCTTGCCACGAAACACCTTCACCGAAGTCTTGGCACTTGGATCAGCTGGGAGTTAGGGGCGGAGTCAGGCACTGCCAAGATTGTGACAGTGGCGCAGCTCTTTGAGTTTCAGAAACCAGTGGGTGAGGTCACAGAGGCTACTTCCACCTTTATTTACGGTGTGCAGTTTATGCACAAGCAAGATTTTGTGACATTACAACTAGTGTGGAAGCCAGCCACAGTCCTTTTAAACCTCCAGTTAACAGACTTCACAGTTGAGCAGACATCTTGTGTCCAGCTGTTCGATATTTGAAGTCAACATTTACATATTCATACATTCTGGATTTTTGAATGAGTGAGAAGAAGTAGATGCAATTTTAACTAATTAATTTAACTTTTTTGTGAAAACAAACATATCTGAGCAGAACATCTGTGTATATCTGGCTCTGTAACATATGGCAGTGACTGAAATTAAAGATGTGTGAGAAACAAAGACAACAGTTAATCCCATTTTTATTTGAGAGTTGAGCTCCAATGTTGGGGTATTATTTACATCATTTCATTCTTTGTTCAAAGTTCTGGGTTATGGTTCTTAGTCCTGCAGTTGTGAATATGGCAAAGCCCACTGATAATAAGAAATAAAAATAAAAATAGAAAAAGCCGTGGGCTGACAGCGACATCACCCTCCAGAGTAAAAGGTTGGAGCTTTAGAGTGACAGTGTACACACAGTATCCTACCTGTACATTAATAGCGTTACTATTCACATTCATCTGTACAGTAATCATATTTACAGTGATCACATTAGGGAAAGAGCCAGTACCTGAGGAGTTAGTTCCATAATTAGCTTTACTCATTCACCATGGTAAAAAGAAGCGCACCCAACCAATGGTAACCGAAACAACACAGAAAACACATGATCCACGTCCAGGATCAGGTGTGAAGCTTTGAAGTGCATTGATTTTATAGCAGCTCACTGATGCAACTGTACGTGAGAACAACAAGGCTTTCACTATGTGCAGGTTGTTTCTACGGTGGCCCAGAGAGCTCAACACAACACACAGAAAACCTGAGAAAATCATCAGTATGACAACACATGAGCTGCAGATACTCACAGTCAAATACACAAACAAAAAAAACCAACAGAAAACTGCAAGTGTTTTTCAATGCTTTGTGACTTTTGAAGTTAAAAGCATTGACCAACAAGTGAACATAGATGTTTTTATTATACAAGTTTTATATATTTTTATATTATGTATTTAAGTGTGTTCCAGCCAGGTGCATCAGTTTTAATGTCCCCTGGAAACACTATTGTTGTCTGTGCAGCGTGTTTGTGTATTTGGTTATGTTGTGAGTATCTGTAGTTCGTGTTATTAAACTGATGATGATTTCGGCCTTTTTTTTTTTGTCTGTTTGCAAGTGTTTTTGCGCTCTCTGGGTAGTTTTCACTCCATAGCAAAAGTATCAATACTAGAATACTGTTCATGTTGTAGACATCACACGTCCTGAACCTGGCCTCTAACGTATGTGAAACATTGTTTTAATGGTTTATCCAACTTTTGCTGAGGTAGACAGCAAAGAGCTGATTAGATCACAAGCAGATTATGGCGGTTTAGCCCTGCAGTAGTGTCAAATGTGAGAGTTTATAAATGGTGGATGCATCTTTAAAAGGAACACTCCTCTTAGACTTCAGGTGAGCTGGCACGCTTTAACAGAAAGGAATATAAACAAAAGGTGTGGTTGTTATAATGCTTGTGCCAGCAGCCTTCATCTCCCCTTACGACTCTCTCCAAAACACACAAACTATACATGAGAACATATTGGCCAATTCAAATTACCATTCGACAGCACGTTAAGATAAAACACCATGAATAAACACATCATACATGTGCAGCATTTCTCCCAAGGATGAAACGTCAACCAATAAATAAGAACTGAATAAAAATTCATTAAATAACAATCATTGTCTCAGTTTCAGATCACTGCTCCAGGTGATCCACTTATAACTTAAACAGTCAAAAGTCCTTTTTAAAAACATCTGAAATGCTAGGCTGTCTTGTAGCCTCTCTCCCTGGTGTCAGGATCACACAGGTGGACGCTCTGCACATGTTTTATGCAATGCCAATTACCCAACTAATGTGCACAACAGTGCCCTCTCCAGGCACAACTCAGACAAACACTTTTCTTTGGATCCATTTCACTAATTCCAAACAAAATCATAATCAAAAATGGAAAAAAACTCTTTCATTTCTTTGATCAGATCTGCTTGACCAGTGCTGTCACTTTGCAGAGTTGTGAAGAATCGTAGCCGAGCAAGATAACAACAAGCAGTCATACATGAAGGAGCTTTGGATTTGGTACTTTCCAGCAGCTTTGTGTCATCTGTAAATCTAGGTGTCCAGCTTAGGGGTGGATGGTGTGCTAAGCCTTGTAGCAATTGCCCTGCGTTGTGAGCGCCAGCTGGCCGTTGGGTGCCACCTCGTTGGCCTCATCCTCCAGCAGGCCCGACACGTCAGCGTTGGGGATGCTGTCATGGTAGCTGCTGAAGCTGATGTTGTCCTCTTTCAGCTCTATGGTCCAGAAGGGGGCGTTTAGCTTGCGGTTCTGGTACTCCCGGTAGGTATACACGCCTCCAACAAATCCCAGTAGCAGCAGCACCACCAGGATGATGACAGCCAGGATGATGATGTTGAACTGCGTCCAGGAGACTTCAGTCAGGGCAGCCGTGGTGTTGTCAGTGGGGCTGCTCAGGCTGGTCAGCAGAGCCTGGATGGTGGTGGTGGTGGTCAGCACGGCGCTCGTGTTGCTGCTGGAAGTGAAGGCCGGGATGCCTCTGGCTGTTGAGGAGGAGGTCAAAGTGGTGCTGGTGGTAGACGTGGAGGGGGAGGGTGTGATGAATGTGGGGGCCTCTGTCGTGGTTGTACCTGCTGGTGTGGGAATGAGCCGCGGTGCTGAGGAGAGAAAACACATGAAAACATGAGATTTTTACAGATTCCATGTTGTGGATATGAAACCAAAGTAAGTTGTGACACCTAGTGGCAAATAGACAAAACTACATGTGACTGTTAGCACACCTGCTGCATTTCTGCATTATAAATTTGTAATAAAGATTTTCAAAGACTGTCCTCTGCTGCTGTCATGATCAAAACCTGTGGTGCATTTAGGTTCTGTAGATCTGTATGACTCAGAGCTGTGCACAAAGAAAAGTTTTTCCTTTAAAGAAAAAGTTTCTTATTTGATTTTATGCATTCAATGCACTTTTAACTTATTTATTTCTATTTTTTTAATTCTGTGTTATTTAATTATTATTATTTATATTTAACATGTTCATGTGAGGACTTGGTGCAGGTCATTTCTTTGTTGTGGTTCCACTTTACAATAAGACTAGATTTATAAATAGCTTAATTAATTCAGTTTTTGACACTTTGAGACATAAATAAACAATTATAAACAAGTTACAACACAGTTTTCATACATTGATGCAGACTCACTATTTCAAGATCAAGTTAATGCTCACTACTCATTAATCTGACTAATTTTTGGTAAAAGGAGCCTTATAGTAAAGTGTGAAAAACATTGATCATTTATTAATGTTACCAGTATTAATGTTAGTTACTGACATATAAATGGTTGTAAAATGAGAAGAAACATGAAGATGATGGAGGGAGATTAACAGAGATGAACAGTGAGACAAAGGCTGAGCAGTTCACCAGGTAAAAGGTGTTCTACCTGAATGTTAAAGTCCTGAAGAAGAGACCAACCAACAAAAAGCATCTCTATGTTTATATCTGATCAACAGCTCTGATAATAATGAGGACGGCTGCTGAGCACATGTCAAGATAAACAATACTGCCAAGGCCTCAGACGATGAATCTGGTCATGATCATGTCATCTGCCATAATTTGATAGATCAATAGATCAACAGATAGATACTTTATTGTGTCCCTTAGCTCATTGTTGATAATAATAATAATAACAGTTAATAATAAATAGACAATTATAATTAAATTAGTCCACTTCTTTTGGCTGAATTGCTGTGTAGCCTGATGGCAGTGGGAACAAAGGATCTCCTGAACCTCTCTGTTCTGCAGCGCAGTGAGATGAGATGTTTGCTGCACCCTTAGCTGCTTCTCTGTTCTGCCAGAATGTTGTGGAGAGGGTGATTGTTATTGTCCAAGATGGCCTCCATCTTTCATTGCATGCATCTCTCCACAACAGTCCTGAGTGAGTCCAGACTCCTGCCAAGCACAGACCCAGCCTTTTTTACCAACTTGTCCAGTCTCTTTCTGTTCATGTTGGAAGTGCTGCTGCTCCAGCACACTGCAGCATAAAAAAGTACACTGTCCACCACTGACTGATAAAACGTGCAGCATTTCACTGCAGACATCAAAGTACCTGAGCCTTACTGAGGAAAAAGAGCTGGCTCTACCCCTTCCAGTAGATGTGTCCGAAAGTCCATGACATTCACTGAAGGCCATTGTCAGATCCTTGTACCCCTCTTCCTTCCTGATACACGCCACAATAGCTGTGTCATCTGAGTATTTCTGGATGTGGCCAGACTCAGAGTTGTATTTAAAGTCCGCCGTATACAGGGTGAACAGGAACAGAGCCAGAACAGTCTCCTGTGGATCCCCAGTGCTGCTCCCTGAGACACAGTTACCCAGATTGACGTACTGTGGTTGACTTGTCATGTAATCCACAATTCAGGACGTGAAGCAGGGATCCACCCCCATCCCTTGCAGCTTGTCTTTAAGAATGGCGGGTTGGATGGTGTTAAATGCACTTAAGAAATCCAATAACATAATCTTCATGTAACCATCTGGCTCATCCAAGTAAGAATGGGCCCAGGGGAGCATGTAAAGGACAGCATCATTCACTCAATATGTTCCTTGTGGGCGAACTGTAGGGGCTCTAGTGCATGTTTAACCTGTGGCCTCAGAAGGTAGAGAAGCATCCACTCTAGGGTCTTCATGATGTGTGATGGGAGGGCCACTGGTCTGTAGTCATTCATCTCAGCCGGCCGTTGTACTTTAGGTACCAGGACAAGACATGATGTTTTCCACAGAACCAGGACCCTCCCTGTTTGTAGACTTAAGTTGAAGATCCTCTGCAGAGACTCAGCCAGCTGGGCTGCACAGTCCTTTTATAACCCCCGGACACACACCATCCAGGCTTGCTGCTTTTCCAGGACGTAGCCTCTTGAATTCAGCCCGCACCTCCTCTGCTGTAAAGGACAGGAGACTTGACCCCAGCGTGGAGAGAGTTGTAGCTGCAGTGTCAGGTTGTGAAGGAGATGCTGTAGGAGAAGCTGCAGCTGAAGCAGTGGAGAGAGAACAGGTGAGGCTGTGTCAAACCTGTGGTGGAACAGGTTAAACCCATTGGCACATCATCACCTGATGTTGCCTGATTGCTCTTCTCTTTATAGCCAGCGATGGTCCTCATCCCCTTCCACTTCTCTCTGGTATTGTTGTGCTGCAGCTTCCTCTCTGCTTTCCTTTTGTAGTCCTCCTTTGCCTGCTTTAATCTCCTCTTCAGCTCATGTTGCACACACCTGAGCTTCTCCCTGTCTCCATCCCTGAAGGCCTGCTTTTTTCTGGTTGAGAAGGGTCTTGATGTTACTGGTGATCAAGTGTTTGTTTGGAAAGCAGTGTACAGTCCTTGCTGGTATTACAGTGTCCATACAGAAGTTAATGTAGTATGTGGTACATTCAACCATTCTATCAAGGTCAGTGTCCTTGCTGTTATCATTTTCCTTTGACTCCAAAAGTACATTCAAATCTGTGCACTCAAAACAGTACTTTAGAGACTCACTGTCCTCCAGGGTTCAGTGCCTGAATAAGCGAGTGGTTGTAGCCTGCCTTGATAGACAGGGTTTGTAGGAAGGCTGAAGGAAAACCAGAATGGACACCAGACAAACTGGAAAACATAGGCAAAATCTCCAGTTTGTAACAATAGGACTCTGTCTAATGATATTTGATTGTTTCTTATATAGGACAAGTAACACCAAAAGGACTGATTATCACCATCACTATCACACACACATACACACACACACACATCAACCTCCCTTCCTCTGTCTCTCTCTAGATAAGAGTCATAAACTACAACCCACATTCCAATCCTGGGTAGTGACCAGCAGAACTCTCTTCACAGACACAGATCTGAGGAAGAATATCTAAATTATCTAACTGTTCTGTAACTCATGAGATGTTTCAATGTAATAGTTCAATCCCAAACTTCTACATCCTATAGAATGTTTGAAATGTAACATATAGACTTTAAGACAATGTCCTTCATATGACCATACTGTCAGCATCCTTCACACAAGGTAACACTCTGCATGACATCCAGAATGTCCAAATTATTATTATTACAGTTAAAGAACTGCTGTGTAATCTACATGTATAGACTGATTTGGTAAAATTTGTCCTTTTGAAGTCTTATTTGATAGGTCAATTTTTCCATCCTATATATCTCCAGAATAATTCCAATCCAGTCATCTAGAGTAGGCGGAACCGGGCTTAACCATCTTCTTGTAACTGATTTCTTACTTGCCACCAAAAGAATTTGCAGCAGTTTTATCTCTCTCTTACATTGAAAAGAGGGGACATAACCCAGGTACAGGACATCAAAACTCAGAGGTATTTGAGTATTAAAGATTTTGCTTAAAGAAACCTTGATATCCCTCCAGAAAGCTTTTAACTTGGGACAGTCCCAGAAGATATGGTAGTGGCTAGCAGCAGCCGAGCCACATTGCCTCCAGCACGGCATAGCTGTACCTTTGTACCTCTCCTGATACGGTGTTCTGAAAAATCTAATAATATTCTTCCAGCAATGTTCTCTCCAGTCCATAGAACTGGTTGTTGTCCACTGGAAGGACCAGATATTACCCCAAGCCTCCTCAGAAATCTCAATCCCAGATTCCACTTCCCATTTATCTTTAATGTATTGAGTGTTATTATTGTTGGCGTTGGAGAGAGCTATGTATAACTTTGAAATTGATTTAGAAGGGATCATGGTCATAGCCCTTTTCAGAATGTGGTAAAATTCTAATTCAACATTTGAGAAGTTAGTTAATTTACATTCATGGTCAATATAGGAGCATAGTTGAAGGTATCTGTGGAATTCGATCCGTGCTAAGCCATGCTTGTCCCGCAAGGTATTGAAGCTGCACACAATGGTTTTCTGAGTAAGTGAAATGAATGTTGTGAGACCATACATTGTCCATGATTTTAAACCGGAGTCATGTCTATTGGGAGTAAAATCAGAGTCAAAAGCAAACCATCTGAATATTCTCAACATTCTATGTATCCCACAAGTGTTAATAGCCTTCTGCCAGACTCGAGGAGTGTGGCTCAACCAGGGGTTCCCCAACTTTTCCAAATGACACATTAAGCCTTTATCCGCTATTACAGCTTGGATGGGGAACTGAGTTGATAGATTGGTGTCCAGCTCCTTCCATTTAGCTTTATATGTTTCATTACACCAGTATAATAGAGGGGTTATCTGGGCAGCATTGTAGTAGTTCCTTAGGCAGGGGAGACCCAACCCTCCCCTTTCCTTAGCAAGTTGAAGGGTGGCATATTTAATCCTTGGCTTCCGGCCCCGCCAGATAAATCTGGAGATCCACTTGTCCCACTCCCTAAATTGATTTTCACCCACCTCTATAGGCAAATTCCTAAAAAGGTAAAGTAGACGTGGTAACACATTCATCTTGTACTTATCCTCGCACTCAAAAAGGGGACCAGGTTCCATCTATGTAGATCTGCTTTTATACTTGAAGATATTGGCTCATAGTTTGCTCGAAAGAGCCCCGCGAGGTCTTTAGTCAGATGTATCCCTAAGTATTTGATATTTTCATTTTCCCAATTTAGCTTGAATTTCTTGCGTAGAGTCACAGGGGTTGTATAGTTTAGGGTCATCACCTGGGTTTTTGAAATGTTGACTTTGTACCCAGATAGCTTACCAAAATCATTCAAAGTAGACATCAATTCACTAAATGACCTCTCTGGTTCCCCCAGGCAGGCCAGCACGTCATCAGCGAACATTGCTACCTTATGTTCAACTTCTGATAATATGATACCCTTAATATTATGGTTTTGTCTAATTAATTGGCCTAGTACTTCTATAAATAAATTGAAAAGGAGGGGCGAGATTGCACAGCCCTGTCTACACCCTCTTTTTAAAGTAAAGGCCTCCGATAGATCACCATTGACCTTGATGCGGGCTGAGGGTCTGTCATACAACGCCTGGATTACTTTGATAAACCTATCTGGAAACCCAAACTTCCCCAGCACCTTGTAGAGAAAAGCCCATCTGACGGAATCGAAAGCCTTCTCAGCATCTAGACTCCCTATAATCACTTGAGTTTTGTCAGTTTGTATCTGTCCAAGGATATGTAATACTCTCCTGATGTTATCGGTTGTTTGTCTATGGTGTATAAAACCAGTCTGGTCTAAATTAATGAGGTGAGGCAGCAGGTGTCCCAATCTGCGGGCAAGAATAGAGGTGAATAATTTGTAATCTAAATTGAGGACACTAATTGGTTGATAATTCCCGCATTCTCGTTTATCTTTCCCCTCTTTTGGGATAACTGAGATAGTGGCCTCCCTCCAAGAAGGAGGGATTTCTCCCTTCTGTAAAACATAATTAAATGTCTTCACCAATAGTGGGACTAGTTCTGACCTCAGGATGCGATACCATTGGGAACCGTACCCGTCTGGCCCCACTGCTTTACCTGGTTTTAGTCTGGTGATAGCTGCGTTAATTTCCTCTGTCGAGATTGGTTTTATTAAATTATCATATTCAGAGTCTGATAGTAAAGGTAGGTTCAAATAGCTGAGAAAGGTATCACAACAGTCTTCCCCAGGGGCATCGGGGTGGGTGTAAAGGTCCCTGTAAAAGATCTCGAAACATTCCTGGATCCTTTCCAATTTGGTTTCCAGTATATTCGTTTTAGGGTTCTTAATTTTATATATAGTGCTTTCCTCCTGTTGCTTCCATAATTTGTATGCCAGGTATTTTACTGATTTTCCTCCTATCTCATAATATTTCTGTCTCAGGAAAGTTAGATTCTTCTGGACCTCCTGTGTGTAGACATCATTGATTTCTCCCTGTAGTTTCCTAATTTCCTGCTTTACGGTAGGGTTTGGGTTGTTAATATCTTCCTGTTGTTTCAGCTTCAGCTTTGTCTGAAGATCTGTTAATTTCTGTCCTTTGGTTCTTTTCAGGTGAGAAGTAATAGAAATTAATTTGCCTCTCATTACCGCTTTAAGTGTGTCCCAAATAATAATTGCTGATATCTCACCCGTATCATTAATTTCTAAAAATCCTTTTATTTCTTCCTTTATATTAGAAACTATGGCAGGGTCATTGAATATGTATGAATTGAATTTCCAGAGGGTGTTTCGTTTTTTCCTAGCCACCTGCAGAGATGTTTGAGTTTATAGGCAAATTGTAGAATGGAAAATTACTTTCTTCTCATAAAATAAAACAGTTGTGATCAATTCACACTTGGCTGAAAACTTTGCTCAAAGCTGAAAGCCCAGGCTCAAAGCCCAAATCAATGGCTTTTTGTAGCTCTGCGGCTATGTAGTTCCACACTTTTGCACTTGATTGTTTTGTCTGCGTCCTTTATTCCGTCTTTGCCACGTGCTCCAAGTAACATTCTTTTATTATTCATTCAAGACCAACTGAACCAAAACAACAGAAGTGCCTCAGAGTAAATTGTAACTTTTAATTATTATCAAGTTTTCCTTTTCCTTTTTCTTGCCTACCAGAAATCAAGAGTGCCCAAGACAGAAAATCTGTCTCACCAGAGCTGAACCGCTGAGACACCGGCAGAATCTTATTATAACATAAAAATAAATGAGTAGATCACATTAACCTTTAAGCTATATCTACCTGTCTGTGTCTGTGTTCTGTCAGATCCGGTCTCTAATATATATTATATTTTATGCCTCAGCTGAGCAGGAAACCTGAATGGAGCGGTAACTGTTCTCAGCTCAACTGTGACAGAGTGTCTGCTGGGAACACATCTGTTACTGAGAGTGAAGCAGCGCTCTATAGTCACGTCATGAAAACAAATCAAAGGCTGCGTTGTGGTTCAGTCTTACATGGACGGGTGCAGTTGTGTGCTCGGGCGTCCCCTGTGAATCCAGGAGCACAGAGCTGGCACTGGGAGCCGGTGGTGTTGTTGGTGCAGTGGAGGCAGCGGCCAGTATCGGGGTGACAAAGCTGGGCAGGGCCCTGGGGGTCTGCGTTCCCGCTGCAGTCACAGGGAACACAGGCCCCAGAGGTTTTGTAGAAGCCGGCAGTGCACCTATCACACCGTGGGCCGCTGTACTGGGGAAGGCACCTGTCACACACTGGGGGGCCACTGGGATCTGCACAGGAACAGACAGAAAGACAGCTCAGCTCCTCACCTGTGCTGCAGGTACAGAAGGTAAAACATAGATCTGTGTACAGTTGTGTCTGCTGTTGATAATGTGATGGTGTTTATATGAATGTTTCTCTCTGCACAATGAAGCCTCTTGACTCTGTGTCACAGGTGACACTTTTCTCACTCATCATCACATCCTATATAAAAGGTGGGGGGTCCTTCACAAACTGAAGGAGCAGCTCTGTATGTTGTTTATACAAAGACACTGCCATAAAAACTGTCCAGTTCTCCCTGTTCACATTTAAACACGTCAGGTCAGCTGGTAACTTTAGCTGGTCCTCTGGTTCACACTGAACTGTGACATACCATACTGCAGACAGAGGGGATGAGCTCCAATAATATGAAGTTACACTGAACACTTTATCTTATTTTTAATTTTTATGGGTTTTTTTTGGGGCATTTTTGCCTTTATTCAGTACAGTGAGAGATAGACCAGAAATTCAGGGAGGTGAAGAGAGGGGATGACATGCAGAAAACACAGCTTTAATGGTATGCGCTCTACCAGGTGAGCCACCGAGGCGCCCCATACACTGAACATTTTAAAAGACTGTACTCATGTATCTACAATCACACATTTTAAAAACAGCCTGTGCCTGGGCTTTTTTTAAAATTTTAAATGTAAAATGTCTGTCTGTGAATTATCTGTGTCCATTTTAATTCCTGTGAATTTATGTGTCGGGTGATGTATAAACAGTATATGTTTATTTTTGTACACAGGTCTAATCTCAATGACACTCTACCTGTTTACATAAATGATTTAATAATAACAGGCACATATGAAACCATAGGCCTTTTACCTCAGGACACCAACCTGACCTGGAGCTCCGTTTTAATGATTCATTATTATTTTAATGTGTTTGCTATTTTGTAAAAGATACTTATAATGTTCAATGATGCCATTAAGTTTGTGTTTTAGAGGAAACCACATGATCAGCTACAACACCAGGTGGTTTACAATCACAGTGTATTGATCAGAGAGAGAAAGGGGGGCAGTGTTCTCCCTGTCAGGACAGACACTGCTGGGGTCATGTCATACACTGGCCTTTTACCACTACTAATATTGCTATTAGTACAACTACCACCACTACTACTAATATTAATACTACTTTTACTTATAAAAAGTGGCGGCATATTGTGATGACATCAGTGATCAGTGTCAATGAGACACAACAGGAGTAGCTTGAGCAGTCTGAGCCTCATATATATAGAGAAATAAAATAATGAAAATGTAACAATGAAGAACATTTAATCTTAATTTAAAATTCCATAATAACCTTCATTGTCCTTGATATTTAGTGCAAATGTTGCAAAGTAAGTAAATATTACACCTGCTAAACATCAGCTCATTAGCAGCTGTCAATACTAGCTCTTGGGAGACCTCGAGCTGTCCCCAGACCAGACGGGACATGTTGTAGATCTGGTCTTGGGGTGTACCCTGAATCCCTACACAGGATGAAATACAGGCCTGAACAGGGCCATAAATAAATATTTATATATAAAATTCTCAGGATGCTCAGGCATGCATCTCTGCTGCATCTAGTATGGCGAAACGATTGGTTCAACTCCATCGACCTGAAAGACTCGTATTTCCATATTACCATGATATCCCATCTAGGGTTCACTTTCCAGGGGATTTGTTATGAGTACCTCGTTCTTCCCTTTGGCCTGTCTCAGTCTGAGGGTGTTCATACGGTGCACAGAAGTGGCAGCCGCCCCACTGAGACGCCAGGGCATCCGCTTAGCAACGTATCTGGACGACTGGCTCCTGTTGGCACAATCGGAGCAGGAAGCCAGAGCGCACACGCGTATTCTCACACGTCACCTACTCAATTTAGGTTTTGTGATAAACGCGGAAAAGAGCATGCACAGGCACAGAGGGTAATCTTTCTGGGATTGTCTCTGGACGCAGCTCGCCTCTCGGTGGAGCGAATACAGACATGCGAGCGTGTCTTACGCTCTTTCATCTACACAAATCAGTTCAATTCAGATAATTTCTTCGACCACTTGGTCTGATGGCTTCTGCCATCCTTGTCATCGTTTGGTGGCTTCGCACAGACTAGATCCTGTGCATCATGGCGCGCAGCGAGTGTTGGTCACTTAGGAGTGCGTTATGGCGCTGCGTCACTGGGGAGCCCCATATTTCCTGACCCAAGGCATGCCCATTGGCTCCGTCCTGTCCAGGAAAGTAGTCACTACAGATGCAAGTCTGTCAGGCGGGGGCGGTACGCACGACGGCCGGTCTGTGAGAGGCCGCCTTGAGCAAGGGTCTCCAACGATCTCACATAAACTTTCTAGAGCCCTCGGCAGTGTTACTCTCCCTGAAACATTTTCTTCCGTCACTCATGGGTCGTCATGTCTTTGTGAGGCCGGACAATACGACGACAGTGGCTTATATCAACCTTCAGGGGGGTTTGCGCTCCCGTCAGTTACACATGCTGATTCTCTGGAGCAGCAAGCGCCTCCTTTCCCTGAGAGCGACACACGTCCCGGGAGTTCTGAACATAGGTGCAGACCTGTTGTCCAGGGGCGCCCCGGTATATGGGGAATGGACTCTGCACCTGGATATCGTGGCGCAGATTTGGGCTTGTTGAGGCCGGGCCATAGAGGATCTGTTGGCCTCAGGAGAAAACGTGCAGTGCGCGATGTATTTCTCCCTGCACAGTGCGGATGCTCCCCTAGGCATACACGCACTAGCACACGGCTGGCCGCACGATCTCCTATACGGTCCCTCCCCTGACTCTGTCCAGATTGAGAGAACACAGCCACATGTTGATTCTGAAAGCTCCACACTGGCCTGTGATGCACTGGTTAGCAGCGATATATTTATATCTTTATATCACGTGATGAAACAAAACTGTGCACAGTATCATGTGACCCAGATTCTCCCTCTGTGTCAGTGTGGGGGTCTCTCTCTCTCCCTCTCTGTGTGTCAGTGTGGAGGACTCTCTCTCTCTCTCATCAGCTCATCAGCACATTTACAAACCATCTCTCCTCCGATGCTGCACTGTGGCATCTCCTCATTTCTCACTGTTGCCAGCTGCTGTTGACCCCCCCCCAGTCTGTTTGTTCCATTTTCACATTAAAAGTCAGTGTTTGACCGACGCTGTACGGAGGACAGAGACGTAAGGGAAGAGTCGGAGCTGAGATTGATGCTAACCTTTGTTCTGATTGTTTCTCTGATAACTTATGAACCAGACATTCAAAACCAGCAGCTGAATTATCCACAGAGGTGTCCTCCTCTCCATAACAAACACATTAGGGGATTAAAACCAGAAGAAACAGCAATAAAGCTGTTAACCTTTAAAAATCAGAGACTCACCAACGCTCTTCAGTGGAGACAGGACAGGATGTCTCCAGTGGCTGGGAGCTGAGCTGTCTAACATTTACTCAGCTTGTTTTTCTGATAACTTCAGATCCAGATGTCCAATGACTAAAATCCTTCATCTGTTTCAAATATAGAGTTGAAAACCACCAAGGTGTAAAAAGCGTATGGGGTTTAAAACAAGTCACCTCTCATCTCTTCTAGTGTCTGTTCTGACCTGTCAGTGGGAGGCGGTAACATGAGGTGGACTGATGTCTCTGCAGTGTTGCTGTTGAGCAGGTGAATCCACTCATGCTTTGTTCAACTGTTGATAAATGGTGGTGGTGTTTTCAGGAATCTGACAGCAACTGTAGCTTAGCCCAGATCTCAGCAGAGACCTGGGGGAGAGCTGTGGAAGTGGGGCAGCAGCAGCCTGGAGGGGGGTGAGGTGACATTGGAAGGTCACTGTAAATCACTGGGTCTGGGTCGAAAAGCTCTCTGCTTTACAGCTCTGGAATATTTCGATTATTTCTCACCACAACCAAAACTCTATTCTGCAGAAGCACTTTAATAAATAATGAACGTGGGGGGGCTTTTTGAAAACACAGGCACTTTGTTGAATTAATTCTAAAATAACACGGTGTACCTTCATCAGAAAACAGCTGCAGCTACTGTGATTTGGATATTACACTTGGTCATTTAAAATTTTATTCATTTCATTTAACTATATTCATATAATATTGTGATTGTGTGTACATGAAATCACGGACACACACTGAGAAAGAGAGGGATAGAGAGTGAGAGAAAAAGAGAGAGAGACAGAGAGAGAGAGAGACAGATTTTTGATATTTAAATCAGATTTCTAGTTAATTCTGTTAACATACAGTAAGTTCTGCTGTTATCAAAAATTACAACAAAGAAAAAATCATGCAAAAACGGAACTACCAAAAACTAAACAAATAAAAATAACAAAATTAAATAAAAAAATAATCAAAAATTCAGAACCAATGATTTGTATAAGTCAGCACAGCACATCCTGCATTCCTCAAATGTTCACAAACACCTTTGTCTTTTTTGTCAGACTGTAAAACTAAAACTCCACCCTAAGCCAAACTGCCAGCAGTCCAGTCAGCATCAGAGCCACATCCTCTGACTCTTGACCCCTGACACAGCACCATACAGCACCTTTCCAAATAGCTAATTTGGACAGTCCTGAAATGAAATTGTGTGTGTACAGATTTCTTCTTTGCAGAGTAGTGTGGACCACAGATAAACAGACAGAAAGAAAGCTTTTCCCCTAAGCCCTGAAACCAGTCCTGCAGGTGTCTGAAGAGTCCATCCAGTCTGGGACACTGGGCAAACAGATGCTGTAATGTCTCTGTCTGTGAGCAGAAAGAGAGACAGTTGTCCCTTGTGCCAGGATTCAGGTGCACCAGATACATGTTTATAGCTATGGCCCCATGTACAATCCTCCACTGGAGGTCACCTGTCCATTTACCAATGGGGGCTTTGTACAGGGGATTCCAACAGCCCCCCGGGGATGACCCCATGCCAAAAACCTTTGTCCACCTCAACACCTTCACCCCTGCCAGACAGCGCAAGATTGACTCCTTCATGCTCATCTGATAGGCTGCTTTCTTTCCCAGAGTCTCCCAAATCTGGGGTCTTTAGAGACAGCAGGATGTCTTCCTCACCCTGCAACTGTTCCACAGCAGTTGAGACAACCAGTGAAGGAAAAACATAATCACACTCAGCAGCAGCAGCAGTCTGTTGGATCTGATGTTGAGCACTTCAGTTAAGCAAGGGATGGAGGTCTTGATGAGTTGACCCAGTTTAACACAGCCAGCCTCTCTCAGTCTGGATCTCTGGCTGACAGAGGACAGAACTTCAGAGGTGATCAAACTGTTGCCGAACAGAGGCTCCTCAAACAGCCACATCCCTGGTGTCGTCACAGCCATCCAATGAAACGCTAGAAGCAGGATCAAGTGTTTGTCATATCCT
Source organism: Seriola lalandi dorsalis (assembly GCF_002814215.2). Lineage (NCBI taxonomy): Eukaryota > Metazoa > Chordata > Actinopteri > Carangiformes > Carangidae > Seriola > Seriola lalandi. The sequence goes on from NW_019525658.1 coordinate 28,113, forward strand.
AAGCGTCCAGCCCTCCTCAGCAACAAACAAGCAGTGCCCATCCATGACAGGCCAAAACTGTAAATCAGTCTCTGAGCTGTCTGCAGCCTGAAGGCTGTGATACGTGATGCGATGTCCACCAGACCCTGTCCTCCTTCCTGTACCGGCAGGTACAGCACCGCTGATCTCAGCCAGTGATACCATGGCCAGAAAAAATCCACAATTTTCCTCTCAATCGCTTCAATCAGGCCCAGTGGTGGAGGTAATACTTTCAGACTGTGCCAAAGGGTTGAGTTATTGACAATCAAGACTCTTCCCCTGTTGTAAAGCTGAGGTAGCAGCCATTTCCTTTTAGACAGTCTGGCACACACTCTCTCCATAACACCCTCCCAGTTCCTCCTCTGAAACTCATCAGTTCCCAGAAAAACACCCGGAATTTTCATGCCCTGTTTTCCCCAGCTGAGGATTCCTGCTAACTTTGGTGTTTCCTTTTTCCTTTTTTCTCCATTTTGTCTGAGGAAAAGAACCTGCCTAATAATTATGCACACCTTGATATAGGGTGTTGATCTCTTTAGGCCACACCCTCCCTCATTACACAAATATACTTCACCTGATATGCTTAAATCCAATAATCATTCAAGTTATACAGCTTGGAGTTGGAAAATATGCATAAAAATGATGATATGGTCAAAATACTCACTTGCCTAATAATTGTGCACACAGTGTATGTCTCTGCCTGCCACGGCCTGAGGGACTCACAATAACATCCCCATAAAAACACATCTGTATGATATTTAATGTATATAATATAAATGTATATAAATGTATTTTTAAAAATCAAAATCTGTATCAATATCCAACACATTTAATAATTATTGTATATATATTTTTATCATTTGTAAACTGCTTTGGCAATGCTAAGAGCTATTTTGAATTAGAATTTTGAATTTGACAGAGATAGAGAGAGAAACAGAGAGAGAGAGAGAGAGAGACATGGAGAGAGAGAGAGAGACAGACAGACACAGAGAGAGAGTTCGGTGAATCAATGCTCTGTGATCAGCTCAGCAGTGAAATGAGGTTTAATTCACTTGAAATAGTGAAAAAACAGAAAATCAATATTCAAATTCAAATAAGCTTTATTGGCATGACAGATCAGAACCCTATGTTGCCAAAGCACTACAGAAAATTAGAAACATTGACTGATTGATTAATGATTATACAATAATATGCTAAATCAAATGTAATGCAAAATCTAGACAATCAATATCTGGCATTCGATGTGGATAAATAAATCAGTGTATGGGAAACAGCGAAGATAGTAACTGAATCAGTATCCCTGTTAAACATCTGACAAAAACAGAATAAAGCAGCATGAATTTCTCTCCACAGCCCAACAAGAGTCACAACTATGAATCAATGAATCATCATTTGTCTTAAGTGTTAGAAGCAGGTTGAACTACTACTATCAGAAAATAGATCAATATGTTTCATAAGTTTAGATTGTATATGTTTACACAAGGAATAGTATAGAACATTATGACTTTATGGTTTATAAGAAATAAATATTTGTTAGTTTTCTGAAATGGAAATGGAGACAGGAGCTATTTCATCCCACCTATTTATTTATTTTTTGTTGTGACTCAGTGGATTGAATGTGAAACGTTTTTCTTTTCTCAGTTATTTAGAAATAAAATTATTAAATAGAGCTATTATATGTGTTAGAAAAGGGTTTGAATTGTTGTGTGTCATGAGTCTCATTGTGAGTATGACTGATATGGATGTGTATTGATGTATCTGTTGTTATTGAAGAATAGTTTATGAATTTAAGTAGACTCCAGGAAAAGGAGCCGCTGTTACATGAGTGACAGATGACGATCTAACTGAATAAATAATAAATAAATAAATCTGACACAAACTGTGTGTGTGTGTGTGTGTGTGTGTGTGTGTGTCTGGGACTGACCAGTGTGACAGGTGCTGGTGGAGGTGGAGTTGGAGCAGGGACATGGAGCACAGGGTTCAGTTGGGGGGGTTCGGGTGTCGCGGAAGAAACTGGGTTTACACTCCTCACAGTTGGATCCCTGGGTGTTTCCCTCACAGTTCAGACACACTCCTGGAGGTCAGAGCAGAGGTCACATGTCAGAGATCACATGATTAGACATATAACATGTTGATACAGCCGCACCAGGAAACATGTGACCAATGAAACCACTTTATATCCATGATGTCAGAGGAAGATTATTCTGAGTGTAGCAGATCATCATTTCCTGTATCAACCTCTGAAACTCTGGATTTTTAGTATTATAACATTTATTTAATGAAGGAACCTTTAGTTTCTTTTAGCAGAGACTCTTCAGAACAACGCACGCACACATGCACACTCTTCTCCCAGCAATGGGAGGGGTGTGAAGTCAGAGGTTCTTCAACTACTTTTAAAGTGAGTAAAATAATCATCAACACCATGACTGAGTGATTTTATACCTCGAACTGCAGTGAACCAGTGACAGTGTAGCATGAACACCACAATTTAAAATTTGCTCTCGTTGAAAGGGTGTACCAGTCCTTAGGGAGGACAACATTGAATTACTTCATTGATTAATGTGATCAATCTCATTTCAGAAGCTGTGACCTCTCGCTTCAATGGCTCTCCAGTCTCTACTTCAAGAGAACAAAACAGGACAACAACTGGGTGTAAATGAATAACTTTATTAATTAAACTACTATCTACAGTGTAAGTGCAACATGCATTTAACTTTACTTGGACCGTGTGACAAAGAAAGAAACTCTAATGCACCTAACTTTACATGGACCATGGGATAAAGAAAGAATAAAGAACGCGGACAAAACGATAAAGTGCAAAATGGCTAAAAGCCGATGAGTTAGAGCCGGTGACTAAGAGCTGGGAGATAAGAGCTCTAACTAAGAGCTTAGAGCAATGTGTGAAATGATCACAACAGTCAGACCTTTCTGATCCGTCTGCTAGTCGCTGATTCTGGTCTCAACAGACTCCTCATCTGAGTCTGGGTCTGACTGAGGCTCAAACATGTGGCTGAGTCTCTCTGATGTTTCCTTCTCTAACCATCTTGATACTTTCAGCTCTTTCACCTGTCAATCTGGAGCAAGCAGGTGATGGGCCTGATCCACATTCCTCAATCAGGAAGTAGGAAGAGATGAGCTTCAGACCCAGTTTAGTGTTTGAAAACATGTTAAACTACATATGAATCACAGAAGATGATTTTAGTTTAAATCATGTCTAGAAAGAGACTTAAATGAATAAATATATAAAAGAAATAATGGGAATGACAATTCCATTGATAACATCATCTAACAAATAATGCAGAATCAGAAATACAAATTCAATTGCTCTTCCACTAATGAATTAAAGATAATTAGTAAATTAATAGTAAATGAATCAATGACTGGTGTTCAATCTAGATTTTCTATGATATGTATAAACTATAAATATATAAACAGAATATTACCTATAAATTAAGATATAGATTATGTAATTACATATGTTTTAGCCCCGAGTCTTGCCTGCAGGTCTCCCTCTCGGCTGTTTGAGACAGACTGTGTTGACTGAGGTGAAACTCTGAACTAATTACTGTCTGCAAACACTCTTTCTGAAACTCAGTGTTGGTGCGTTTGAGGACCCTGGGACATTTGAGATTCAGGAGCCACAGTAAGTTCCATCACATAAAGTTACCATAGTCTCTGCCTTGTTTAGTGATGATCTTGTCTGTTGTAATATTTTTAATATCTCTCCACTTTCATGAATAGTAATAATAAGTTATGAGTTTTGTTTTGTTAGTAATTTTTTATTTTAAAAATGCCTATGGCAGAAAATACTTAAGAAAGCGTCTTTTTCCTCAGTTAAATCTTTATTCCAAGAAGAAATTATGGTCCAACAACAATCCTCTTAAACAAGGCAGTTAAAGTTTAATTGTTTAACTATTAAACAGAACAAAAAAGATATGCAGCGCTCCCAATGGCAGAGAACGCTGAGGCTCTGAGCCAAACCTCTTCCCAAATAACAAGGATTCCACGTGATCGACAAAATTCTTAACAATTGATTATCAATCATCGATTAATCATTCCCACTAGTTGTAATTATTGTAAATATCGGTGCAGGTGTTTCCACCATGGTGCTGTTGGTGGTTGAGCCTGTGAGTGAGTCAAAGTTGCAACATCAAACTGTGATGAGAAACTACTCTGGGTGAATGAGGCTAAATTAAAGCCTATGCAGTACTTACTATCCAAAATTGATGCAATGCCCCCCCAACATCCCCACATTGTAGAGCAGGTTCACAGGTAAACATTAAATCTTTGGACTCTGTTCTTCAGTCTTTATTGTTCCAGTTGGATACAGTGAGTCAGAGCAGGGACAGTGTGCTTGTATCCTGTTGGATAATTTGCATTTGCACAGTGAGGAGAGGCCGGAGGACCTTCCTTCCTTCTCAAGCCTGTCACTGGAGGTTTTTGAGTCTTTAAGTGCTGGGGAATGAAATGTGATCCAGGACTCAGAGGAGCAGAAATCCACCTCACATCTCACCAGCCAGACTAGAGACTGGATCTGTTTTATTTTACAGTTTCCTTCTTACCAACTGAACATGACTCTTCAGTTGTTCCTCAGTATATATTTACTTCAAACACCAGAGGTTTGTGTACTGCCAGGGTCTTTAATTAAACACAGTGTGTAATTGTCAGGGTTTAGCACCAAGGTGTTAAACTGCACTTAATGAGCATTTCATTGGCAGACACTGAACCTCTAAGCTTCAGCTTTCTTATTCAAATTCCATTTGAAAAGAGACGACATAATAAAATGAAATGATACAACTGCTTTGGCCAAAAGTGACTGACAATACATATTCATTAATGAATGTCCTTACAGTCCAGTATTGTAATTTATGTTTCAGGTGTTTTTATAATATATAATTATGTTATTATATTTTACGTTTCAGGTATTTTTATAATATATAATCATATAATCGTATTTTATGTTTCAAGTATTCTTTTATATTATATAATTATATCACTGTATTTTATATTTCAGGTATTTATAATATAGTATTCGATTATTGTATTTTATGTTTCAGGTATTTTTTATATTATATCATTGTATTATTGTACTTCATGTTTCAGGTATTTCTTGTAATATATTATTATATTATTGTGTTGATATATGTTAGAGGGACTTTTTTAATAATATATAATTAACCAAAATCTTTTTTTTTTAAGTTTTTTTTTGGTTTTATTATGATGGGGACAGTGAGAGGGAAACAGGAACGTCAGGGAAGACAGAGTGGGCTTGACATGCAGCAAAGGGCCTGAGTAGGATTCTATCCCGGGAGGAGTCTGAATGTTAGGTCTGTGCTTTCTATCAGAAGAGCCATTGAGACGCCTAAGAATCTACTTTATTGATACACACACTAAAAAAATGAAAGTGTGGTTTGGTCGACTGTGAAGCTACACTGAGGAGACAGATCTGGTAAGAGGTAAAACTCACTGTGGCATTTTACTTTTATGTGAAGATTAAAGATTAATAAAGATTAATAATAAAAATAACTATACAGTGAGCGTCCTTTGGTAAGAGCAGACAGCCTGTAAATGATCAGAGTGGTTACCGGACTGCGGGTGGCAGTAGCTGGTGTGGTTGTAACACTGGCAGGGTCGGCAGCCAGTACTGCTGAAGTGGAAGAACCCCGGATGGCACTCATCACACTTGGGTCCATACACTCCCGTCTTGCACACACAAATCCCTGAGCTGGAAGAGGCAGAAAAAAGACAAACTCAATACAAAAGTTCAATAAAAGAGCGTTTTCATCTCATACCTGCCTGCTGTACAGCCTCAGCCTCAAACAGGCAACATTAAAAGCCCACTTTCTTCTGATTGCAACATCTAGAAACCTGGTCTGGATGAAACCAGATATTTTTCCTTGAAGCGTATCAGGTCCCTTTTAATGCAAGAGAGCGTCAGTGGAGCTGTGTGTGTTAGGAGCAGTCGTGAGATGACGTCCAGACTCTGGTGCTGATTTCACACTTGACTTCCTGCATGTTCTCCATCCCTCCATCTGCTTCTACAGCTCTGCTCCAGGTATGAAGCATGTGGGAAGCACCTGCTCCAGTTCAGAGTCGTCCAGACCACTCATACAGTGTCTTAGTATTAAAACACCTGGCCTCCACACCACCAGGTCTCATCACTCATATATCCTTCCCTCATTCCTCATTTGAGGCACGCACACAGTGTAGGTGAGTGGTCATGTGATATGTGCTTCAGGTGTATTTGTATGGACAGAGATTATTTCTGATGCAGAGCTAAAACTCTCAGATGGATGGAAAAAAACGTATTAATGCAGACATTGTTTCTCCACTGACATGTTTGTTGTAAATTTTTCCTTAGAAATAAGATAAAAATATGTCTTATTCCTATTAAGGCTTCGTCTGCCAGAGGCTTTACTGACCAGCCTTTTGCTGACAACTCCAGCCTTAACAGGACCCTCAAATCTGGTTTCCTGAACATTAGATCACTGTCCAGTAAAGCATTACTAATAAATGACTTGATTCTTGAGCTTAAGCTGGATATGAGTGTCAGTCCAGTTTTGGTCTGGAAGCATTTGGCAGTTAATTTCAGTTTGTTATTCTACCTGACACAGAAACACACAGGCAGACAGACACACACAGGTAGACAAAGAGGCAGGCAGACAGACACACACAGGCACACACACACACACACACACACACACAGACATAGACAGAAGGCTGTTGATAAGTCACTGGAACAACAGTAAATACAGCAGAATATTGAATTTCACCTGCTCAAACGGTGTTATAGATTCTCTTTTTACTTTCCTTCAGTTGTTAACTACTCCTGCATACTTTGTGCTACATAAACTGTTAAATTATCCAAACGTTCAGCGTCTTCAGGAGATGTATGCTTTCCCTCAACATTTTAATACTATTCATAATTTTTAAAATAATAAAGCATTTTTTTTACAATGTAAGTGAATGGAGATGATGTTCAGCTCCTTCAAAACTTCAACATCTTTGAAATTCAACTACTTAAGCAGACTTCATTCAAACTCAAACTGTTCACAAGATTATTCAGCATACTGATATCTTCAATTAAAGTTTCTACTATTTAGGATGCTGTTCATCTTTCTGCCTAAAGCCTTAGCTTGACGCTCTATCATCCCTCTCGTCCGCTTCGAAATCCACAAAATTCCAGGAGACCACTTGTAAAGTTAAATTCTTTACTTTACATCAAAAGGTGATACAAAACAAAATCTTTTCCACTTTCAAATAATAAAAGTCAATATACAAAAAAAAAGAGAGATAGAGAAATAGAGTGAGAGAGAGGTCAAAAAGCTGTGTGGCTGTACTCGCTCGGCTTGTCCGAATGCCTTTATTACCTCTCGGTAACGCCCCTAAACTCCCTTTGCGTGGGATCATTAAAGGTCTAACCAAGTTCTACACAGTCCAATCAATTAGAAATGAAATGTTACATATTTTAAATTATAACCACACATTTTTAATCTAAAGAATCATATATTTACCTTTTGATTACTGTAAATATTTAAATTATTCAACAATCAATGAACTGTGTTATTTAACCACTTAAACATCAACAAAAATGCTTTTAGGCTCCTACAGTTACAATAAAAAGGTTACTTCTTCAAATTTTTAAGGCATTTTACTCCTACTTCCACCTTTGGCAGTAAATAATTTGGCTTTCAACTGTCTCATTCAGCTCTCGGCATTCACACTATTGTTATCCAAATCTTTATTATTAGTGTGAATGCTGCAGGATTCACACTATTGTTATTATTGTGAATGCTGCAGCATCTTTATTATTATTCTTTTTCTTCCGTGGCAGCTAACTACTCCTTCATACTTTGTGCTACAAATACCGTTCATATATCAAAACGTTCAGCTCGTTCAGGGCTTTCCTGCTTGTGTTGAAGTTTTTTCTATTTACACTTCTGCTTTTTGTGCCATTCAAATGAATGGAGACGATGTTCAAATCCTTGAAAACTTCAGCTTCTTTGAGTTTCAAACTACATCAGCATACTTTCAGATACAGACTTCATTCAAACTTTAAACTGTTCAACAGTTTTTGAATTATCACGGTTTCATGCTTTTTTCATTACATTTTTGTCTTTATAATGGATGTGCATTGCATAGAATGTTCAAGGCTAGAGTGGATGACATCATCGCTAGGGTGGGAGAAGCTCTAAAATATTTCTGAAAAAAATCTGTGTAACTCGTCCTTACGGCCACATATTTCAGTATTCACAAATAATTCCTTCCTCGTTAATACACAATTTTCCCTGTTTCAGTTAAGTATCTACCTTAGCACAGAGACTAACAGAATTTGAAATGTGACCCTCCAAGTGATGGGAGCACCCTCAAACTCTCCCATAGACTTCAATACAAATTCAGGACATTCAACAGCCAGAGTCTCTCTCTTACACACAAAACACACACACAGACACACACAGAAACGGACACATAGCAAGGTAGACAGACAGACGGACAGACAGTAATGTAGATAGACACACTTGGATTCAGGAAACATTTGGCTGTTAATTTAAGTTTGAATTACAACTGACTCCAGATTACATGTCTAATTGGTGGATTACTTTCGGAGCTCATTGTGATTGGTCTATTACCTTTGGAGCTCATTCTGATAGGTGGATTACCTTTAACCAGTGTTTTCAAGGTGCTACCTTTTAAAAGAGAAAGACAGGTGGGCAGCCAGACAGATGGACAGCATTGTCACCATGGCAACCTCTGAGTGAATGGAAGGGATACACAGCTAGGACAAATTACCCGATTAGAGACTCCTCTGATGTCTGTGGTGTTTATCAACCACTTTACTGACATTTCTATCAAAATCCTGCTACAGACTGCTCCTGTTTTTACTGGAAATATGTTTCAGTCCAGTTGTAACCAGGCAGCATTCAGCAGTTAATTTCAGTTTGTCATTCTAACACATAAATACAGACAGACACACACACACACACACACACACACACACACACACACACACACAAATCTGTTTACAAATTAGTGCTCATAGAGCGAGATGACATTTCAGACTGGACAGAGCAACAGTAAGTACAGCAGCAGACATACTGAATTTTGTTTGAGCTTTGAGCTACAGGAACTGTTCAGCCATCACACACCACCACTATCACCATCACCACCCCCACCCTTTACCCCCACTGTGTTAAATCAGCACAGGGGTGTGCTGGTTGGGAGAGATTAGTTGTGAAAAATATTGGTCCCTGACTTCCTTTACCTTACAATTGTATGAAGTTAATAGTCCTTTGAGGAGCGAATAATCGACTTCTTCTACATGTTCTCTTGAGGCTACGAATTTCCTCATTTATCCATGGGGTGATTTTGACAGTGGATTTAAATTTAGTTTTTTGAGGAGGAACAATGTCCAGGGTGGATGATCATAACTGACTGAAGACTAGTAACTGGTCATTTGTTTCAGGGTTCAGTAAAAGCTGCTTCCTGCTTTGGATCCTATGCCACATGCAGCATAAGGCCAGATGGACTGCAGCCTGTAGGAAATAAAACCTCTGAACTGCAGCTAATGATCCAGTCATCTCTGAAAAACACTAACAGAGAGGGAAGAGGGAAAAGCTCCTAGATTTCACATCAGTCCTGTCACCATAACAAAAATCAGGACTGATGTTGGCTAAGTTTTCTGTACATTAACAAATATCTCATAATAATAAAGACTGAAAAATCACTCCATATCAGTCAGTCAGTGACCTGCAGGTCAATCTGTCATCTGAGTCTACTGAGCAGCTAAGACATGAGGCTGAAGTTTGGAGTCACAAGAGAGCCCTAAAAAGAATAAATCTGGAAAAGAATACAATCAATGTGGAAAAAATGCTTTTCCCCTATTGCCTTTGCTATTCCTTGAAGCTGTCCATCAACTGGTGGTGGGCCGGCTTCCCTGCCAAGGCTTTATGAACAAATTATAAAAACGTATATTTTCTAACCATTTTAGTCTGTGGATGTCTCAAACACACACAGACAGGATGTCCTGACCTGTCAAAGCTGAATTCATGTGTGCAGGAATCCACCCTCAGCCTGTGCAGGAAAGCCCGGCCAAAGCCAGTTGATTAACAGCTTGGCCCTTCAAGGAATAGAAGAAGCAATAGGGAAAAAGCATTTTTCACATTATATTTCCACATTTTTCAATTTACTAATTTATTCCTCTTTATATTTCCACATTATTTTCTCATTCATTTACAGACTTATTATTGTAACAGCACTCCTATGACTCCATACACCCCAGGTTCACGCTGCAGCAGCGGAGGGGAAACAGAGGGATGTAAACGAGGCGAATGAGATGGTGAATTCAGTAGATTCAGTAATCTGAGTGTTAATTCGTCCCCTCTCGACTAGGGAGAAGGTTTGTTATTGTTTTGCCCGGTGCTGTGCGTCAAGTAGGTCAGTGTTTCATGGGCGATGAAGCTTAACCCCATTTTGCAGCTGCCGTGGCAACAGTGTCAGATTGGGGCTGTGGTAGAAACGCTCTCAGGGAAGTGATTGCCAGTTTAATTATTGAGAGGTGAAATAAACCCGGTACTACACTAAGCAGGTTTGGTTGCATAGCTGACAAATCTTGACAGGGTCTGTTCGGCAGCCGAGCAGCAGGACTTCTGATCTCTCCTCTGCTGGCCCTGAGTCATGGCAGAGTATGCCGGGCTCCACACAATTGTGGACATGTCCAAGTATTTATGACAGTAAATGAGCAAGGAAGAGAGATGAAATCTATGGTTTCTCAGTATGAGTTTTTTTAAGAGTGAAGAAAGAGGAAGAACAACACAGGTCATGTAAACAGGTCATGTGACACTGATAAAGATATCAGTTGGTCGTCAACAAATAGATCCAGTGTAATTGGAACATCTCTATTGTGGTATGTGCCTTAACCATTAGGCTACCGCACGTCTCCACAAATCAATTTATATACATAATCAATACATACGGTCAATGCAAAATGACTATAAAGAATACAACGTGCAAATATGAAGCTTGGGAGTTGTTGGTAGTAGGCTTGGGCAATGTCCAAAATGTAATATCTTGATACAGTCCAGCAGAAATATCACAATATACAATATTATTGTGGGTAGTTTAAATAGACATAATTCTATTTTATTTTTTAATATTTTTAATATTTTTTTTTCCAGGTAAAACGATAGAAAACATACTTTCTCTGTCTCATACACTTCCTGCTGCAGCCTCTCAGCTGTTCTCAGACCTCTCACAGCCAATCAGCATCGGCCCAGAAGTGCCCATCCTTCCTTCTTTGGTCTCATTGGTCACGGCAGACGCCCGTCTTCAAGCTAAAATGATTGACAGAGACACTAACCAATTGCAGGGCTTACTCCAACTGAAAGAATTCTCGTTTTTTCGCTCTGAGACCTCCATTGTGTAGTCAGATAGCTAACAAACACAATCACACTCGCTGACACAGCCACTGATGCAGCAGGAAGGAGAAAAGGTTATGAAATGCGGAGAGAAGTGCTGCAAATAAAGTCGCTAAATAGTCTGCAGTATGATATTCATGATTAAATACTTTGATGAAAAAACTCTTTTGATGTGTGATCTGAAAGGAATATAAATGTCATGTCTGTCAAGTTACTGTTTTGATTTCGCACATTTCACATTATGTCTTGTCTTTCCTGTTTTATTTTGAAATCACTAACCCTTTGTCTCTGTTCAAGATTTACCTTCCTGTACGCCCTTCCCCCATCCCGTCACACCTGTTTCCCATCCTCCCTGATTACCTTTTGTATATTACCTTGTGTGTCTCACAGTTTGTTGCACTTCGCGGTCCTCGTCCCAGCTCTTGTCAAAGTAATATACTGTTACGGCCGCTACTCTGGCCTCTTTTGTTGTGCAGCTGGCCAATCCCTGCCGCCCAATCAGGAACCCCCAGCTATAAAGCTCCAGCCCGTCTGTCAGTCGAGGCAGCTGACTGTTAGTGGCAGCTCGCCTCTTTGTTGTAAGAACATTTGTAGAGTGTGAACCTTGTGATAGCACAGAGTGGTCGTTTGTTGTGCGACAGTTTTGTTTTGTGACCTACTGCTATTAATCTTAAAAGCCTGGAAGTGGGGTCAGGTTTAGATCTAATACTGCCACCGATTTTGCTGGTTTATCTGCTGGTAGCCATTTGTATTGTTAAAAACACTAGGTGCAGGGGTGCTGTTTCCGGTGTATATTGGTTCTTTAGTCGGCCTTGGTAGCCAGTTTTGTTTTTCCTTTTACTTTCAAGTGGATAATTCCTTGTACTGATTAGCTCATAAAGAGTCCTCCTTTTGTTATATTCTGTTTTTGATTTGGACAGCACCCATCGTCCCCATTCCTTGGTTTGTGTTTTTTTCTTCATACAAACCATTATTTCTACTATTTACGATACAATAAACAACTTTATACCTATTACCAACTGGGTTTTGTGTTGCTTCCCTTTCCCCTATGAGCATATACATAGCCTGTTTTGTGTACGACCTTGTTTGCCTTTTCGACCTGCCTTTTTGCCTCTCGATTTTTGGATACCTCTGCCTGTCTGACTGCCTGCCTGTGTACCGAACCCTGTCTGGAATTAAACCTGCCTTTACGTCAGAACCCTCTGTGTTGTGCATTTGTGTCCACCTTTTCTGTGCTCTGGGGAGTTCATGACAATAAATTATAGCCGCAAGCGGCAATTCAAGTATTCTAACCGTTTTGGACTGACAGAAGCAGCCGAATTTTAGCTTCCTAATTCTTTGGTTGACCTATTTGCTATAATAACCTGAAGATATCTACTAAGTGTTATGATGATCAGACAGACGATAATGACTTATGGCCAATATTAGCTAAGACCCGCCTTTGGCAAAGACATTTTGGTCGATGTCCATGTTTTTCAACTGATCTTGCACAATTACAGTAGAAATGTGCCTCTCAGTCACACAAGACTGTATACCAAATTAGGTATTGATGAAATAAAAAGTCGAAAAGTTCTATTCATTTTATTGATGAATATGTGTACAATGTGTACACAATTTTGGTGAAAATCTGTTCACCAGATTTTGAGGTAGGTATTTTAGGTATTTATGGAACCCCTAGAGAGCAGGCTCAAAAATGCTTTGGTTAGCTTACTCCCTGTCACGGCCCAAAGATATGGACCAAGTTTAATGGTGATCTGACCAATGGTTAAAAAAAGTTGTGGCCAATATTAGCTGAGCCACACCCTAAGATATTTTTGTTGATGGTGGCCATATTTTTCGACAGCTCTTGCTCATTTATAATAGACAATTTGTATATTCATCTCCCAAGGCTGTATACCAAATTTGGTATTTCAAATTTCAAAAATCAATAAAGTTCTTTTAATTTTACTGTTTTTCAAATAATGCAAATTAGCAAAAAATCGACCCAGGCACACTTGGTATTATTGTTCCAGAGGCCTTTTTTTAGAGCACATTGAGCATTGTGTGTCAAATTTCAAGTCAATCAGACAAATGGTGTAAGGGGCGTGGCCCTATGAAAAATACTTTTTTGAGCCTTAATTACACTGCAACCATGAGGCCAATTACGCTCATACTTCTTGGGCCAGTAGCGCACATCATTTCCAGTTATTTAGCCAAGTTTCATGTTTCTCACTCACTCCAGCTTACAGTAATTTGAGTCATAGCAGAAGACAAATAATAATAATAATTATAGTCGCAAGTGGCAATGCGCGGGTTCTAAACGTTTTGCGCTCAACCAAGAGAAGCAGACAATTTTAGCTAATTAATGCTTTGGCAGACCTACTACCCATAACAACCTCAATATATCTACCAAGTTTTATGATGATCGGACAAATGGTAAGTGAGTTATGGCCAATATTAGCTAAGCCCCGCCCTTTGCAAAGACATTTCAGTCAATGGCGGCAATGTTTTTGGACAGATCTCGCTCATCTGTAATAGAAATGTGCCTCTCAGTTACCCAAGTGTATATCAAATTTGGTAATGATAAAGTAAAAATTCAGAAAGTTCTATTCATTTTACTGTTTTTAATGTTATGCTAATCTGCTCAAAATCCATATTGGTAGTGGCTATTATCACATAGGCTTCTTGTAGAGAATATTGACCTGTAGCCGAGAAGTAAATTTGAAGATCATGGGACTCTCTGTGTGGTGGATGCAGCCTTTCAAATTTTTTACAATTTGACTTTCAGGGTTAGAACCCTAATGGAGGAATGGACAGATAATAGGACTACATCTCCTCAAAGGTAGGGAGCCACCACCGCTTCATTGGTTTTACTGGTACATGATGCTGCTGATCCTGCAGTGCACATGACATTCAGCTCACTGTTTCCACTTGATTAGGCAGCAGCACATTTTCAATCAAATGCTTCAGTGGCGGTAGGTGTTTGTTTTAAAGCCATAAACCTAGTCTTTGACATATGAAAACATTTTAACTTTCATTTCACTTAGTATCACTGTTCTTTAAATAAAATCATATCAAACAGCCACTGCAACTGATTCAGAGTGGCACATGATGCAGAGGCAGAAGAATCTGCATCCAGAATCAATATTTCATTAGACTGAAGCGCCTTTCATATTGCTGTGGCGGACATACCTGGCCTAGCATCAGTCACAAGCCATTAAAGAAGTTCACTGTAAGAACAAGCAGACCCAAAATTGACACTTTGTTACTCTTCCCACAATCAAACTATGAAACAGCTCCAGAGGATCAACGAATGGACACCAGGCAACTGGAGAACATAGGCAAAATCTCCAGTTTGTAACAAAGGGACTGTCTATTGATATTTGATTGTCTCACACCAAAAGGAGTGATTATCACTAAGGTGTGAATCCTGGCCTCTCTGTGCCATGCATGAACACACACACACACACACACACACACACACACACACACACACACACAGCTCCCTTCCTCTGTCCCTCTCTAGATATGAGTCCTAAACCATCCCACATTCCAATTCTGAGAAGCAACCAGTAGAACACTCTTCACAGACACAGATCTAATGACGAATGTATAATTTAATATCTGTTCTGTAACTAATGGGATGTTTCTATGTAACAGTTCAATCCCAAACTTCTATCCTATACAATGTTTGAACTGTAACATGTACCTTTAAGACAATGTCTTTTATTATTTCATTTAATGTTTTATGGTCATGGTGGAAGACGGATGTGCGAGTTTATAGGTAAACTCTAGAATTAAACTATTCAAAAGCTCTGTGGGAAATTACTCTCTTCTTTGTTGAAAGTTGAAACACAGGAGAAGACGAGTAACGCCCCTGAAACATGAGCCAGTAACTTTCAATTATTATCAAGTTTTCCTTTTTGAAAATTTTGGACAATTTAGAGTTATCTGGTCAATGCCAGTTTCCTCTAAAGTTATCTAGCCAAAGCGAAGTGCATGAGAGTTTATTTCGCATCAACCTGCAAGAGACGCCAGCAGATAACACATCTGCCCACAACCGCCTTCAGAAAGGCCTACCAGAAATTTGGGGTGCCCAAGACAGAAAGTCTCCTGGCAAACTCCAGCTACAACTCACAGTAGGTCAGTCTTACCTTCTGCTCATGACTGGGTTGTTGTCGAAACATAACAATATTGAATCATCAAATCTCATTCGTAAATGTAGTGATCATTAGCTGTATAGCTATAGTATATAGCCATAACATATTCTCTCCCACCATTGCCAACTCATCACACAGCTCATTTCATTATTATTTTCATCTTTATGATTATTACATGTTGCATTTACACTGTAGATAGTAGTTTAGATAATAAATGTATTCATTTACACCCAGTTGTTGTCCTGTTGGGTTCCTTTAATGTAGAGACTGGAGATACGTTGAATTGAGAAGTCATTGCTTCTGATATGAGATTGATAACTTTAATCAATGAAATAATTCATTGTTGTCCTCCCAGAGGACTGATGCCCCCTTTTCATCTAGAGCAAATTCTAAATTATGGCGTTAACGCTACATTGTATACAGTAAAAAAAAAAATCGCACAGACGATGCCCAGTGGAGCAAACACAGCAGTTATAACTGATATGTGTATCCAAGTTACATCACATGATCTTTGGAGCGACAGGAGAAAATCTCATTAACACCGAATAATGATACAATTAGAGAAGTCAGCTCATTAACCTGAAGGAGGTTCATCAGGGATGGTCATGGGACAGGTGTGAGACGGTTTTGGGACGGCTGATCTTATATGTTTAAAATTTTCCTTGTGAGTTATTATGTGCCTGCAATGCAATAGCATTGAAGACCCAGACAATATATATATCAATGCGTGCAGCTCGATCGGGAATGAGTAACCATGGTGACGTAAATGGTGATAAAAGGTGAAAAAATTCCCATTGACAAAGAATGGGGAGATGTCTTCAAAACAACAAACTTTGGAGCTCTACTGCTGTGTCATACTTCAACATAGAAAAATGGTTGTGATGTCAAACAGGTCACAAGACTTTAGACTGTTTTGGGTTAAATCGGTATTTTGAAAACTATTACGGTTTACACAAAATTGCAGTTTATGTTTTGTGTCATTTTGAGTCCGTTTCAGATTTTATAGTGGATGTGCATTGCACAGAATGTTCAGGCCACATATTTTAGTCTTCACACATCACGGCTTCCTTGATAGTAGAGAAATTTGTCTTATTTCATAGACTGTGTCTATGTTAGCACAAAGACTTACAGAATTTGAACTTTAACCTCAAAGTGATGGGAGTACCCTCCGTCTCTCCCATTGACTACAATACAAATTCAAAACTTGGCCAAATAACTGGAAATGATGTGCGCTACAGGCCCAAGAAGTATGAGCGCTATCGGCTCTTTAATCAATGATTAAATATTAAATTTTGGAAAGACCACGCCCCTCACACCATTTGTCTAATGGACTTGAAATTTTTACACACGTCCAGCTCAATTTGCTCTACAAAACAGCCAATTGAACTATAAAAGTCCATCTGGATAGATTTTTTGCTAATTTGCATAATTTGAAAAACAGTAAAATGAATAGAACTTTATGAATTTTGAGATAAGAAACATCAAATTTGGTATACTATATATATTTGATCAGTTGAAAAAACATGGCCGCTGTCAACAAAAATATCTTCACAAAAGGCGGTGGCCACTACTAATTAAATATTGGTCCGATCATCATAAAAAGTGGTCAATATCTTCGGGACGGGACAGGGAGTAGGCCTACCAAAGCATTTTGAGCCTGACCTCTAAGGGGCGCCATAAATACAGAAAATACGTTGCTCAAAATATTGTGAACAGATTTTCACCAAAATTAGGACACATGTTCTGGAGTAAAAAAGTAAATCTTCAGTGCCATATTGATTGATGAAAGTGGGCGTGCCATGTTAAACCTTTGCTCAATTTGCAGTGAGCTGGAACAAGCCAGACAAACGAAAATTGGTATCATAACTCAAAATGGTGTGTGAATGTTTAACAAAAAATTTGATCCCATTCGGCCATATGGTGGTGCTATAATTTACAGTCAAAATTGTGAAAAATTTGAAATGCTGCCCCCGCCACAACAAGGGTAAAATCATGTTCAAATTTACTTCAAACCTACAGCTTAATATTCTCTACAAAAATGCTCTGTGATAATAGTGACTACCATCATGGATTTTGAGCTAATAAGCATAACATTAAAAACAGTAAAATGAATAGAACTTAGAATTTTTACTTTATCAATACCAAATTTGGTAGACCGCCTTGAGAGATGAATATACAAATATACAAATTTACAAATTACAATTACAATTACAAATGAGCAAGATCGGTGAAAAATGCACTCTCATGCCAAAAATACGCACCTCAAAATCTGGTGAACAAATTTTCACCAAAATTAAGACATGTTCTGGACTATTAAAGAAAATCTTAAGTGCCATCTTGATTGATGAAAGTGGGCCTTTTCATCAATATGTGCCATGTTAAAAAAGAAGATCTTGCTTAGCTAATATTGGCCATAACTCATTAACCATTTGTCCAATCATCATAAAACGTGTTGGATATCTTCAGGTTGTTATGGCAGGTAGGTCAACAAAAGCATTAGGCAGCTAAAATTCAGCTGTTTCTCTCGGTGGAGTGCAAAGCAGTTAGAACCCGCGAATTAAGGCTTGCGGCTATAATCATATATTAATCTTATCACCCTATAACACTTTTTACCCCTTTCTCCCCATTTTCAAGTGTAACACAGAAACACCTTTACAAAAGTGATTTACTTCTACTGATGTGTTTTCAGTAATAGTAGTGACACTGTTCACGTGTTGATGTGCTGACGTCAGTGTGGTGTCCCATCTCCATTCATTTTTCTGTTACTGTTAGAGTTACCACCCACCCACCCACCCACACGCTACTAACGGAGTACCTGGGGAGAAATAGACAAAGCTGATTCTTATTGGCTACTTAGACTCATTACCAATTAATCGGTTGATTTCGTTGCTTTTCTCACCATAAAACTGATATATCTGGTAACCTAAAGATGTTCTTTCATTTTATAGTTTTATCAAATATTATCATCATCAACCTATAGCATGTTTTACTCCTCTCTCCCCATTTTCAAATGTAATGCAGTAACATTTTTACACAGTGATTTACTTCTACTGATGTCTTTTCACTAATACCAGTGGAGCCGTTCACATGGTGACGTGCTGACGTCAGTGTGGTGTCCCATCGCCAGTCAGTTTCTGTTACTGTCAGAGTTTATTGCTGCTCTGTCTGAACACAGTTAATGTTGCTGTTTTTTACATCACAGTCTCTAACTACCTACTGTACATTTAAACTTACACTAGTTCTGCTCCAGAACTTAGAGCTCTCTGCTCCTTTTAGCAACTTTCACTAACTCAGAAGTTGTTTACATGCTGTTCAGATCTACAGCTAGTTACTTTAGCTTAGCAGTTAGCACTAGCGTCTCTTTCTCTCCATTTCTCCTTTCTCTCGCTCAGTGCGGTGTTGTTGTAACTTAAGTGTATAGGACTGTGATGTTTATTACATCTTCAGCAATGTCTGCCGTGTTACTTTAGGCACAGCTCTACTCACTAATTGCGAACTCTAACTGCCATCTCTGATCATTTCAGTCAGACAAAAGGTTAGACAAACTATTCTTAAATCCCACAATTTCCAACCTTCACAGAGATTTTGTCCTGTATCACCCAGTTTTGGTCTCATTCTGATATCTTTTACTGTAATTTTGAGGAAATGATGGGAGTACCCTCCCCCCTCTCCCACTGACTACAATACAAGTTCAGGAGCAGGTGTTACTGGGCAGAAATGGGTGAAGCTGTTCTGATTGGCTAATTAAACTCATTAATTCTTAGCCTTTTAAGTTTATGAGCGCAACACTAAGGTAAATCAACGCAGTGTACTTGTGTGTGTGTTGATGTGTGGTTCTTTGCGTTTGTGTACATGTCTTTCTATAATTGTGAAGACAACTTTGGCTAAAAACCCTTATTGTGAGGTCATTTTGGCCAGGTCAGTGTCAGGATAAGTGTCTAGCATGAATGAAACTGAAATTAACGTCCTTTGTACAGATTGAAACATGAGGAGTGAAGTACACACACCAAACAACAGGCACATTCAAAATTTCTCCAGGAATTTTTTTGTTTTTATTATGTTTGTTATTTAAATTGTATTGTAAATTGTTTTTGGATTCTCTGCTCATGAATTGTTTTTATTATGTTTTTATGTACAAATAAATAAAGATCAAATCAAAAATAATATGCTTAAAATATAAATAAATATGCTTCAGATTAGTGAAAACTAACTCTCATGCACCCTGATATGAACATGGTTCTCACATGCTGACAGCAAATCTGAACTAAAGCCGTTACTGCTTTGAATTAAATATATGTTATGTTATATTGTATAGATTAAAACAACATTATACAATAAGCCCTCCCCCTCAGTCAACTTCTACTAAAGAACATCACCTGAAACATCAGCATGTTAACACTGTCATTGTTAGCAAAATAAGTTAGCATACCATCTCTGTGCCTTAGTGTAGCCTCAAACAGCTGCTAGCATGACTGTACAGCACGCCAGTATAACCAGTATACACCGTCAGACACCCACATTCCCACTGAAAGCTGTGATTGACCGGTCGTGCAGAGGTGAGGACATGTGTCCGTTTCATACCCCCTAGCAGAGACTGCCTGTCCATGGACATTTCGTCTCCATCCTAACATTGTAGCCATTCAGATTGTTGTGTGTCTCACTCTTTATCATTTATCTTCCCAAACCCCGGTTCGATACCTTCATGTCCCACATCCACTAAACCCAATGTAAAAGAGCACAGTTCATGGTCATTGGCACATTCCAGTATCAAACAAATGTAAGCTCAACTACGTTCATCAACAAATAAACATGACTGCACTGACAAAAAAGAATCTTCAAGCCTGAGAACAGTCCCAGAGATAAGGCTGTTTATCAGTAAAATCTTTATATGTCCCCTGTACATGTTCACACAAACACACACACACACACACACACACACACACACACACACACACAGATATAAGGAGAACTTTGAACCACTAAGTGAACACAGGCCGCGTCATTATCAGTGATTCCTGTGGAAGGTGAGTAAATCAAAAACCTGAGGCCTGATAAAGAGCTGAGTTACTGATGATGGACTCATGTTAAAGAGCAGGTTCAACACTGAGGAGGGAAAAGTAAAACTGATCAAACTGAACTGATTGTTCATGACATCAGAAGGAAGTGCAGCAGAGTTCTGGTTTATATTGATGTTTCAACAGCTGAAAATAGGTCTTCTATTAGAGTCAGTCCTCCAGGCTGAAATATCTCTGGGATATCATGTCAGCTATACTTGGATGGTGTGGATTTAGCTCTTCACACAAACAGTGACTCAAACATGCAGGGGACGCTCTCAGAGTCATCATCACGTCACAACATGAAGCTAGGCATAGATCCACATGTTGGGTCTTCACACCAACAGCCAACAGAAAAAAACCTGTTAGGCACTTTAAAAGACGCCCGCAGAAAACAGTCCCATCTGCTTAAATGTAGCTACATGTAGTATATTTCCATCTATTTATCTTCCTGTCAGAACACAGTGAAATTGAGCTCTTTCTGATTCACTCAGCTGACCTGAAAGTGCTGGTCTGACAGGAAGATAAAGAGCTGAAAATATTCTACATAAAGCTACATTGAAACAGATACTGGATTGTTTCAGTGGGCGTTTTTTTTCTGCTGGACTACCCACAGCAGCTCCTCACTCTGATAGTGTACCGGTGCTCCTGCTGCTCCTCTACTGCAGGTAACACACTGACTGTACATGACTACCTCACACAACCCAGTGTCTAATAACCACAAATACCACTTTAATGCTCCTCCTGTTGACCTACATTCATCATACACTGTGTGGCTCCCTGTTGCACACTCTACTTTTGTTCTGGGGCTCGTTCCAATGTAGGAGAATCTTACAAGAACTCTTTAGACTATAATGTTTCTCCATCCTTGTGTCAACAGTTTTTTGTTTATTCAACTGTGTGCAAAGTCATGTCTATGATTAAAATGGTTTGTTGTGGAGGAGTCCAGAGTCCAGACCTCAATCCCATCCAACGCCTTTAGGATGAGATGAAAGACATACCCTGAGCCAGACCTCACCACAGGTAAAAGGCCGACTGTACTACAGGTTTCAGTATGCTCTGACAGAACAGGACCACCTGACTGCAGCCAGGTTGAGGTGAACACATCAGCAGGTTCTGAGACTCTGAAACTCTGTTTCTGCTGAGGTCAACAACACGTCATATGAACTGGTTTGTTTTTGAGCCTTTATGCTCCTGACGCCTGAAACCACAGGAGTAGACAAGATTCAGTCCAATAGTTTTATTCAACCACTTCAACACATACAGGTGAAATGTCCATGCGTCCATGTGCACAGTTGCAGGTGCGTCATGACCTGACTTCATTAGTTCTTGCTACGGTTTATTATTGAGGTAATGGACAAATTAAATCACATGGAAATTTTGCCAGGTGTAATGAGATGTTATGATTCGATACCTGAGGCCAACAGATGGCCTTCTCTACCCAGCATGCATCTGTTTGTAGCCCTCAGTTCACCACTTTGGTCTCAAACATGTCAGCAACTAACAGATGGATCGTTCATAGTCGTCAGAGGATGAATCTGCCGTCTCTCCTCGTACCACAAGGTTCATTTGTGGCTTTTAAAAGAAGCATCTTGACAAATATGCACACACACACACACACACACACACCTCTCAGCATTAAAGATCCTCTGATGAAAATCAAGTGTTAAACCTTGTTAACGTCCATATGATGTTTTTATACAAGACATATGATGAGTGAAATAATCATCAACATCATGACTGAGTGTTTCCACCTTGAACTGCAGTGAACCAAAGTCTCATAAAAGCAGATTCAGAGAGCCAGGGTTTCATACATCACAAACCTAAGGAACCATCCTGTCAACTTGTGGGGATGGGGGAGGGAGCTAAATAAACCTTAAACCTTGTCAGTACAGAGGGCGAGCATTAGCATTAGCACAACCGCTAACACTGTGTCAGCCATTGCCAGTTACAAGCTAACAAACAATATAAACAAATAAACTATGCTAACTACGCTAACCGTTCTGATCTGTCCGCTAGTCTCCAGTTCTGGTCTCAACAGACTCCTCATTTGAGTATGGGTCTGACTGAGGCTCTCTGATGTTTCCTCCTCTGACCATCTTGATACTCTCTGCTCTTTCAGCTGTCAACCTGGAGGAAGCAGGTAGTCAGCAGGTAGTCAGCAGGTAGTCAGCAGGTAGTCAGCAGGTAGTCAGCAGGGCACAAGGCCTGATCCACATTTCTCAAACAGGAAGTAAGAGGAGATGAGCTGCAGACCAAGTTTAATGTGTGAAAACATGTTCAACTAAATATGAATCACAGCAGAGGATTTTTACAGAGTTTAAAACATGTCTGGAGAGAAAGTTTAACAATAATCACTTTATTGACCCTGACCTTTCAACCATCAGGTCTTTGGTACATACAGTAGGTTTATGACCAAATAGCTGATGAACTAAAGATCTTTCCGTCAGCTTCAACTGCATTTTGTGCTAATTTGCACTATACGTTAGCATGCTAGACTAAGACAGTAAAAATCTGTGCAGTTTACAGTGATAGGCTCCTGGGGAGGAGCTAGGCTAACAGGGTCAGCAGCAGTCAGGATCAGACTGTCTAAGAAGGATTGTGTCAGGTGTGTTACTGAGTGAACCCACAGTGTGGCTGCCATGGCAACAGCTTGGTGATATTCATCTCATCACATGGTTTCTGAGTGAATCTGTATGGAAGCCATTTGCACCTTTGAGTCAAAGATCAGACAGCTGAGTGGCGGGGCCATATCCAATGGCAACTAGATGATCAGATGATCTGGTTTCACCAGTTTCTGATGCTGGTCCAGAAAAATTAAAAGTGATTGTTTAAGCTACGTCGCAGCAGCAGAACTGGCTGTAAATACACCATCTACATATTATATATATTATATATGTATCA
This sequence comes from Seriola lalandi dorsalis, assembly GCF_002814215.2. Classification (NCBI taxonomy): domain Eukaryota; kingdom Metazoa; phylum Chordata; class Actinopteri; order Carangiformes; family Carangidae; genus Seriola; species Seriola lalandi. Next base: position 51,639 of record NW_019525658.1, read on the forward strand.
TAAGAGGTGTTTGGTCTCCACCAACTCCCCTGACACATGTTCACCAGCTGCTCTCTGACAGGCTCTGTGTGAGATGTGGAGCTGGGCAGGTAGGGCAAACTCATTTACAGCCATACAAACAAAACAATGTACAATCCACAAAGTCACCTGATCCAGTGTAAATATAATAATGTCCTCTGGAACCTCTGAATACAAATATAATATGGTTAGCCATAGGCCAGAGGAAGAGGAAGAGGAAGCAGCCTCACCTGTCACAGAGGTGGTTAACTGCGCCGAAGGAGTCACAAGCGCAGGGCAGGCAGCCGCTTGTGCCGTTGGTGAAGTGTCCCTCTTCACAGTCCTCGCACTGCAGACCTGCGTAACCCGACACACACGAGCACTGGCCGGTGACCTTGTCACACTCGTCTGGATCCATAATCCCCTCGCCGCCACTGCTGCAGTTACAAAAGCTCTCTGAGGTTGGGGGGGGGGGGGGGGGGGGGGGGGGAAGAAAGACAGGAAGACATACTGCATGAGACGCACTGACAGTGATACAACTGTAGACCTACATGTGTGAATATTACATTACATTATTGTGACATTAATTACAACTAGAAAATTCCTGAAGAAGTTTAGAATGTTGCCTGCTGCTTGGTGTGTAACCAAGGTGCCTAACTCTGACCTCAGTCACTGCAGGTATCCCCCAAAAGGCTCTTTGAAATTGCAAGGACTGGCCAAACACAATGATGGTTTTTAAACTAAATTTGTCCCCACAACCATAGCAACACATGTATACACACATGTACACACACATGCCCTAACAGAAGTTGATCTGCAATAAAGTTAGATTTCTCCTGCTAGAATAAAACAACATGGACAACAGTAAAAAAAGTACCTTGAGTTAATCAGTCAAATTAGCCAATTACAGTCAGTTGTGTGAAGGTTTGGGCAGCAACTGCACTTGTGCACTTGTGTGTGTCTGTCAATCTGTGTGTTTGTATTGTTGTGTGTGGCAGTAGGGGTGTCTACAAAGAGCCGCCAAAAAGCTTGTGTTACTACGTTGAGACACTTTTACAGTTAATATACAAAGGTGGAGATGGTTTTTGTGTCTGTCAATGTATGTGTCTGTGTGTTGCTAGAAACTCCCTGAGCTTAACATTAAAAAAGCACTTTGAAGTTGTCAGGACCGGCCGAAATTACCTCACAATAATAATTTTTATCTAAATTTGTCCTCACAATTATAGAAAGACATATACACACATGTAAAGAACTAGGACTGCCACTAACGACTATTTTTCTAACAATTAATCTATCGATTATTTAGTCGAATAGTCTATTAATCAAAAAAATGAATTTTTCTCCAGAAAATCTAAATGACATGCTGGCATGACCAATAATCCCAGATTCAGGCCTAAACATTTTCTCAAACACTTATTCAGTGTAAATTTTCAGGCAGCAGTAGACGACTTTATGAGAGCATTTATCAGCTACAAGGACAAAAGCTCTGTCTACTAATGAACAGACAACACTTACATGAAGTAATTCTTCATGTTTGTGACTGATCTCACTACGCGCCATAAAAAATAATAATCACAAAATAACAGTGGTTAAACAAGACTTAGTGTGAAGTGATTTGAACTGTGATGTGCTCATCCTCCCAAAGTCAGACATTAACCAGCTGTAGGGATGGTATAGTTAGGATTGTATCTTTATCTTATCCATATCCTAATTGATTTAGCTCAGACTATGACTGTTTTTTGGGGGGTTTTTTATTAAAGAATAAATTCTGAACAGGATTTGAATTGATTGTTCTGGTTTGTTTCAGCCAGTCGCTCATTTTACAACAATCTGCCACGGTTTTAGATTCATGATGAAGTATGATAATCCGTTACAGACAGCTTTTGCGATAGTGTTTCCTAACTGTTCGTTATTAGCTTAACCAGCGCAATGCTGTTGTGTAAAAGACACCGGGAGTCGGCACAGATAGATGAAAATATCTCTTTTCTGTATGTTGTTGGTTGAACAGGTGGTTGGATAAAGTTCTTTTTGGCCTTTTACGTTTTATTGCACTTGCATTAAAGTTCAATGATAGTTGAACAACTCCAGTAATCTTCAATTATCTTTACATCTGGCTTTGTGTCCAGCTCTGCACTCTGTGTCTGTGTATGCACACCTGCAGATACACATCTGCAGGCCCGTCTCTCCTGGAGAGCAGAGAGAGCAGGCCAGAGGACAGAGAAACAGTGTGACCATAAAAGACAAATAGAGAATAAATACAGCTGAAACCAGAAGTTTACATACACTGTATAAAAAGACACATAACCTTTTTTTTCTCCCTTTTTCTCAACTTTTCCTGTTTAGGTCAGTTAGGATTACCAAAATCATTTATATTTGCTAAATGCCAGAATAACGAGAGAGAGAATTTTTTTAGACAATTTTTCATTACTTTCTTCACAGTCAGAAGTTTACACTAAGATTACTATGCCTTTAAACAATTTGGGAAAACCCAGATGATGATGTCATGGCTTTGGAAGCTTCTGATAGGTTAACTGACAACATTTGAGTTAATTACAGGCACACTTGTGGATGTATTTTAAGGCACACCTCAAACACACTGCTTCCTTGTGTGACATCATGGGAAAATCAAAAGAGATCAGCCAAGATATCAGGAAGAGAATTGTGGACTTCCACAAGTCTGGTTCATCCTGTGGTACAATTTCCAGATGCCTGAAGGTGCCACGTTCATCTGTTCAAACAATTATACGCAAGTATAAACACCATGGGAATGCCCAGCCATCATATCGCTCAGGAAGGAGACGGGTTCTGTGTCCTAGAGATGAACATGCTTTGGCGCGAAATGTGCGTATCAACCCAAGAACGAAAGCAAAAGACCATGGCCCTCATTTATCAATCTTGCGTGAAAACAGGCGCAGATCTGAGCGCAGAATTGGTCGTACGATAAGATACACGTGTGATTCATGAAACATTCGTATCTGAGCAATCCCAGCATACGAATGATCGGGTCTTGATAAATGCGGCGTCTGAATTCGATCGTCATTTACATGTTACGCCCTTAAATATTCCTGGTTCGGAGGCCTCGCCCACTAAGGTCAAACATGGAGAGAAGAGTTACTGGCAAAAAACGAAACTTTTCAGAGATGGAGATCGACATCCTGACATCCGAGGTGGCGCAAATAAGGATGTGCTTTTTGGCAGTCTGAAGAGTGGGATCAGAGGAGCTCATAAAACCGCTGTGTGGAAGAGGGTGACGGAGATGACTTTGGCTCTGCAGTACCGCCTCCTGCAGCCGCGCGCCAACACAGCTGTTTTGAAAAATAAAAGAATCGTGTGTGTCCTGGTCACCTGGCCACCACATTTAAAAGTGAAAGCTTGGCATCACAAATCACCTGTACATTTATAGAGTGGTAGTTTTTGCGATTGATGAATGCGTAATCATTCATGGATGGTGCCTTCAGACGCACGAGTGAAATCAATTGCTCCAACCAAATTTGGAAACCCAGCAATCTGGAGATCCCTGCGGT
>NW_019525658.1:55209-56190 GCF_002814215.2 Seriola lalandi dorsalis
CTGCAGCCGCGCGCCAACACAGCTGTTTTGAAAAATAAAAGAATCGTGTGTGTCCTGGTCACCTGGCCACCACGTTTAAAAGTGAAAGCTTGGCATCACAAATCACCTGTACATTTATAGAGTGGTAGTTTTTGCGATTGATGAATGCGTAATCATTCATGGATGGTTCCTTCAGACGCACGAGTGAAATCAATTGTTCCAACCAAATTTGGAAACCCAGCAATCTGGAGATCCCTGCAGTCTCTGAAAACGCTCTCACGTCTGACACGCGCGTATTGTTCCTCCAAAACGAGTAAATCTGCCATCGTTATGATTTAATAACTGTCAAAGCATCTGTTTAAATAGGGGAGTGAGTTAACATCTGACCAACCACAGTGCAACAATGATAATCTCACCAGATGCTTTTAATTGTTGTTCCAGTTGTGTCATACCCATCGGAAAAAACAAAAAACAATTACACAATTTTGCCATGAGTTAATTTGCAAACACACATTTCTGCTTGTATTTATTATTATTTCAAATTTTAATGTGCAACTAGAAAATTCCAGGGAAATTTTGAGTGCCACGGGGGCTACTGCCGGGATGAGTACATGATTTATTTCCAGTGTTCAAAAGTCACCCTGGTCATATTCTGGTTTTGAGAAATGTCTTGATATAAAAGACTCTGATATAAAACAATGTCACATCCCTCCATCATGTATTATGTGGGAAATATCTCATATTCTGTCTTGTTTTTTTTTAATAAAACAAGAGGCAATATGTTTTCAAACTAGCATTTAAAGGGTTAAAATCCTGAAAACTAATAAACATTTGGTAGTTTTGAGCAGAACTGAAGTGGTTTACGAGATTTATGCAAAAAAAAGCAGAAAGAAATATTGATATATGATGATTTTATAGCATTTTCTTTACGTGTCCTTTTTTGGACGCGAGGAACCCCAGAGGGTACAAAATGTGTTACCAGTGTATAATAGACCTGTAACA
>NW_019525658.1:56240-63813 GCF_002814215.2 Seriola lalandi dorsalis
GGGCTACTGCCGGGATGAGTACATGATTTATTTCCAGTGTTCAAAAGTCACCCTGATCATATTCTGGTTTTGAGAAATGTCTTGATATAAAAGACTCTGATATAAAACAATGTCACATCCCTCCATCATGTATTATGTGGGAAATATCTCATATTCTGTGTTTGTCTTTTTAATAAAACAAGAGCAACATGTCTTCAAACTGGCATGTAAAGGGTTAAAATCCTGAAAACTAATAAACATTTGGTTGGAATGCATTCCATTGTGCTGTCTTCATAGAAACCATTTTATTTTTTCCCAAACGTTCTGTTTTATCCCAACATGTATGCAGCAGCTTTTAGGTCATATTTTATGATATTTAAAAGTTGAGCAGTGGTTTAAGAGATTTATGCAAAAAAAGCAGAAAAAAATATTGATATATGATAATTTTATAGCATTTTCTTTGTGTGTCCTTTTTTGGACGCGAGGAACCCCATAGGGTACAAAATGTGTTACCAGTGTATAATAGACCTGTAACAGTAACTGACATTAGATTTTAAAAATATGTCAAAAAAGACACTTTCTTGCAGAAATCCATACCTTCAGCTGTAACACAGCCAAAATGATCAGCAAATCAAAAAAGAAAAGTGAAGAAAATGTCCAAAAAAGGACAGAGGGACCCCTGAGGGTTAATAAATCCCATGAACCGCTATTTAAATTACCACTATTATGTTTTTTTCAGTGCTAAATTTAACATTACTGGGGAGGAGAGCAACGCGACTAGAAGTGACAGCGAGAGAGGGCTAGTAGCTTCTCCTCTCCTCTGTCTCAGCGGAGACCGTCACAACTTCATTCACTCTTTTAACAAAACAAAAAAAAGCAACGAAGGAAGCAGTAAGCAGCACTCCTCTCAGCTATTCTAGCTGTAGAGGAGTGCCTCGGAGCTGAGCACCCGTGGCACTAATAATTAGATGTCATGTTAGGCTATTTAGCCTATTATATTGTTTTATTGTACAAAAAAGTGGTATCAGTGAAAAATGTGTGCTTTTTTATAATTCAAATTTTTTTTTAATCTTGTTTCATTCGTTTTAAGAATCCGTTTTGATCTGTTCTAAATATGTGACTGTTTATGCTAATGACAGCTGAGGTTTGTTTAATAATTATTTTCAGACTCAGACAGATTTTGCTGCTGCACCGCAAATCCAGACTCAGATTTGCGTACGCGAGCTCAGACCTGACGTGAGATCTGATCGTAGCTCCCGCTCACGTCCAAATTGATAAATGTTGAAGCTTGCGTGGAAATGGTCGTACGCATGGTTTTCTGCCGTACGTTCGTTTGATAAATGAGGGCCCTTGTGAAGATGCTGGCTGAAGCTGGCAGGGGAGTGTCATTATCCACAGTGAAACAAGTCCTGTACCGACATGGGCTGAAAGGCCACTCAGCGAGGAGGAAGCCATTACTCCAAAAGCAACATAAAAAAGCCAGATTACAGTTTGCAAATGCACACAGGGACAAATACCTTGATTTTTGGAGACATGTTCTGTGGTCTGATGAAACTAAAATTTAACTGTTTGGCCATAATGACAATCGTTACATTTGGATGAAAAAGGGGGAAGCTTGCAAGCCTGAGAACACCATCCCAACTGTGAAGTAAGGAGGTGGCAGCTTCATGTTGTGGGGGTGTTTTGCTGCAGGAGGGACTGGTGCACTTCACAAAATAGATGGCATCATGAGGAAAGAACATTATGTAGAAATATTGAAGCAACATCTCAAGACATCAGCCAGGAAGTTAAAGCTTAGGTGCAAATGGGTCTTCCAAATGGACAATGCCCTTAAGCATACCGCCAAATTAGTTACACAGTGGCTTAAGGACAACACAGTCAATGTTTTGGAGTGGCCATCACAAAGCCCTGATCGAGCAAGGCGGCCTACAAACCTGACTCAGTTACACCAGTTGTCAGGAGGAATGGGACAAAATTCCAGCAAACTATTGTAAGAAGCTTGTGGAAGGATAACCAAAACGTTTGACCCAATTCATACAGTTTAAAGGCAATGCTATCAAATACTAATGAAATGTATGTAAACTTCTGACTTTGAAGAAAGTAATAAAACATTTTCTAAAAAATTCTCTCTCTCATTATTCTGGCATTTAGCAAATATAAATACTTTTGGTAATCCTAACTGACCTAAAACAGGAAATGTTTAGTTTGATTTAATGTCAGACTGTGAGAAAAAAAAGTTGTGTCTTTTTATACAGTGTTTCGAAACTTCTGGTTTCAACTGTATATGGCGGTTAATACTGACTTGCCTCCAGAAATAAATCAATGTATGTATGAAAAACGATTCCTCGACGTAAAACGTTGATGTTGGCGCATATTCATCATCTATGTCGATTATAGCGACTAATTGCAGCAGCCCTACAAAGAACCCCACATCAACACAGAAGTTAACACAAATTAGAACAGAGGGAAAACAACACGTCCTACTGAAAAGATCACCTTACCACAGCTACCCCAAGTCTTCAATAAATAGATTGATATCTTATGTGTATCTACAGTTTATGGTTGAGGTTTTATTGCAGTTTTGAACTCCCCTTAACTCTTTTGAGAGCAAGAGCTTCAGAACTCAGTTTAACAAGGGCGTCGATGAGAGCTTTGGATAGCCCTCTCTGCACTTTGGGGTGATTTCCTCAAGAACAGTAAAAGATATCTGAAAATATCAAAACTGGGTGATAGATGACAAAAATCTCTACAATTTTGATAGAAAAAAATTGAAGGTTGGAAATTGTGGTATTTGAAAGATATTGTCTGATTATTTTTGAGGATATTTTCAGGGATGGCAGTTAGAGTGCACAGTTAGCTCTGGTTAGCGAGTGGAGCTGTGCCAAAAGTAAGAGCAGACATTGATGAATATGTTATCAACATCACAATCCTCTACAATGAAGTTACAACACCACAACAACTGAGCGAGAGAGAGGAAGAGAGAGAGACACTAGTGCTAACTGCTAAAGCTAAAGTAACTAGCAGATCTGAACAGCATGTAAACAATTTCTGAGTTAGTGAAAGTCGCTAAAAAGAGCAGAGAGCTCTGAGTGCTGCAGCATAACTAGTTTAAGTTTAAATGTACAACTGGTAGTTATACACTGTGAGGAAGAAAACAGCAACATTAACTGCGTTCAGACAGAGCAGCAATAAACTATAACAGAAACAGTAACAGAAACTGACTGGAGATGGGACACCACATAGCCGTCAGCACATCAACACGTGAATGGCGTCACTACTATTAGTGAAATTAGTAGAAGTAAATCACTGTTTAAAAATGTTCTCACATAAAAGAACAAAGTCAGTCAGTTAAAATGTTTCTGAGTAAATGTGTTACTGCGTTACATTTGAAAATGGAGAGGGAGGGGTAAAACATGTTATAAGTTGATAATAATACTATATGATTAAACTATAAAATTAAATAACATCTTTAGGTTACTACATATATCATTTCCAAGGTGAAAACAGCAAAGACTTCAACCAATTAATTGCAGTTACGCACTTTGGAGCCTGATACACCTGATAATTACTAATATACTCAGTTGGCAATTAATTATTAAAACAGTTTTAGACAGTTGTTTATTCAATTGATCACTGTGGAGGATATATTGTATATTACATTATGCAGAGGTGATTCTCTTACTTAGCCTAAAAAAATGGGGTGTTAGGTGTGGTGAAGGTGGTGTGTGTGTGTGAGCTTCCTATGTTGAAGTATGACGCAGCAGTAGAGCTCCAAAGTTGGTAGTTTTGAAGACGTCTCCCCATTCACTCTCTATGCAATGATGTCTAGAGTGGATGACATCCTCACTAGAGTGGGAGAAGCGTAGAAATTGTGTTAAACTTGTCCTCATGGCCACATATTCCAGTCTTCACACATATGATAGCTTCCTCATTAGTAGACAAATTTTTCTATTTCATATGATGTGTCTACCTTACCATCTCTATACTCTACAATATGATATTGATATGATTTCTCTCTATTATAATGTTTTTTTCTGGATCTTTGGGGACATCTCCAACCTCTTGCAACAATGATGGAGGCCCTGCACCACCTCCCCCTGCAGTGTCCACACATGGAGATCTTCTCTTCCCAAACAAAGACACAGCCTTATGTGTAAATATAGTAATTTTTTAATGTAACACTTGTGGCCATAACATTGTTCAGTCTTATCAGCTATGCTCTTACTTGTTCCCTACACCCTCACTGTCTTATTACACTCTGCCCAATGTCAGACATAAATCAGATGACTTTTGGACTAATATCAGTGTGCTGTTCCAACAGCATCACTTATTTAGGAGATTGTTACTGGAGAAAATAAATATTAACTGTCTCACACATTAGCACTCATGATGAATAATGATTATACAGGTTACTAAAAATTCTGTTGCACTGTTGATTCAACTACCTCTTTTTACTATGCAAACTTACATATGACAGTGAAATTCAGCTTTAACTTCATCCACAACTGTATTTTTTTATTTTAAATAGTTACAATTGACTAAATTGTACACTACAGTATTTAATTGATCCATTTATTACATTATTTTATACGTTTCCAGTATTGTAAATTGTTTAAATTACTGTAATTTATAATGTCCAATAAAGTTATTGATGAAGCTCTTGCTTTAACTTTTTTGATGGTTTTTATACAACACATCTGGTCTGAATTTTCACAATAGTAACACATAAAGAGTTGTGTAGGTATTTCTATGTTAGCTTTAATGAACAACATAAATACTAGAAATGTTTAAATGTTGCTGTCCAACAACACTGACAATGAAGGATCAAAAAACATGCTGATGTCATTTGGTAAATACTTCCACCTATGGAGGTGGTGACAGTGCTAGAATTGATCCATCACTTAATCACAGTTTAATATTTATGAATTTTGTTACCATCACTTGTCAACAACAGCAGAAATTAAGTTGCAGGTAAGAAACTGAACCTGTGAATACTAAAGACAGAGAATAATAAACAAACTAATCAACAGCTAGTCTGTCATTTCATCTGGGAGTGGTTGTCTAGCATCATCATCACAGCACATTAGAGAACTAAGGATGTCCATGCAGTCTCCCTTCTCCACGACCAGATGAATGGAAACAAGTGCTGCTTCATACATGAGGTCCTCCTTCTGTTGGCACCGGTAACTAAGTTTTTCACGGTATGGAAACCTTTCAAATGACAATAAAAGACAAACCCTTGGGTTAAGATGTGGTGGAGCACAATCAATCACAAGCCCCAAGCCTCCCCGGCCTATTTGGACATTACCCACAATCTCTGTATGCCTGAGCGTTGCTTCCGCCTCCTGCACCGCCATTCTTGGATTCCATTTTCTACCCTTGATTGGGTTTTGGAACCAACTTAATAACTACCGCATCTTTGCTCCCAGATAACAGGAGCTCTGTCCTAACCTTGGTACATTTAAACTCGTCCACTAGACTAGTTACTGGGAGCTGAAGTATGCCTTTCCCATACAGTGCCACCGTACTTAAACATCTAGGAACACCTAGCCACTTCCTAATGTAAAAGCTAACTAATCTTTCCATTTTTTCTGCAGCAGATAATGGAATCTCATATACAGACAGTGGCCACATCAACCTGGGAAATAACCCGAACTGCAGACACCACAACTTCAACTTTCCTGGAAGCCCTGACTTATGTATTCTATCCAGTCCCTCAGCAACATCTTTCTGAAACTGCACTACCTGTTCTCCGTCATTCAAGTCTGCCTTGTACCACCTACCTAGACTCTTAACTGATTTTTCCCTAATTATTGGAATTTCCTCTTCGTCCATTACAAACTTCCTATCACTTACCTTCCCTCTACTTATTGAGTTATTCTAGACTTACTAGGCTTGAGTTTCATACTAGCCCACTTTAAGTTTTTATTAAGTCTCTCAAGTACTCTTTTCATACATGGCACCGTTGTAGTTATCAACGTCATGTCATCCATGTAGGCCCTAATTGGTGTAAGGCGCATCCCATCCTGCCGCCTTTCTCCACCTACAACCCACTTAGAAGCTCTAATGATTACCTCCATCGCCATTGTGAATGCCAATGGAGAAATCGTACACCCTGCCATAATGCCTATTTCTAGCCTCTGCCACCCTTTTGTAAAGCCTGCTGTACTTAAGCATAGTCTAATGTCTTGGAAATACGACCTTACTAAATTAACCACTACTCCAGGCACTCTAAAATAATCAAATGCCTCCCAAATAAGGCTATGTGGCACTGAACCAAACGCATTTGCTAAATCCAAAAATATGACTTGCAAGTCTCTTTTCTTTGTCTTGGCTGCCTGAATTTGATGCCAAATCATGCTAGTGTGCTCTAAACATCCTGCGAAACCTGGTATTCCTGCCTTCTGTACTGCAGTATCTATTAAGCTATTCCTTTCTAAATAACTAGCTAATCTCCGTGCGATTATGCTAAAGAAGATCTTCCCCTCTACACTTAGGAGAGAGATCATTCGAAACTGACTCAGGTCTGAGGATTCCTTCTCCTTTGGAATAAAAACACCTCCTGCCCTACGCCATGCTCTGGGAATAACCTGCTTCAATAACACATTGATGAAAGTTTCCCCCTGAAGACTATTTCTAAGTTTGATTTAATCAATGACATAAATAATAAAAATGTTATGATATAATGATGTCCTGATGTAGCGTACATACGTGGCCTGGCATCAGTCACAAGCCATTAAGGAAGTTCATTATAAGGACATGCAGAGTTACGGACCCACAATTGACACTTTGCGACTCTTCCCACCATCAAACTATCAAATTGATAGGAAACAGAGACCCTTATCTCACAAACAGACCATGCTTTCAGCATGTCCGAACGACACAGAACCAGACCAAAGGTCAAAGGGTCAGCTCCAGAGGATCAACCAATGGACACCAAACAACTGGAGAATATAGGCAAGATCTCCAGTTTGTAACAATAAGACTTTGTCTATTGATATTTGATTGTTTCTTGTATAGGACTAGTAACAACAAAAGGACTGATTAACACTAAGGTGTGAATCCTGTCCTGTGTGTGCCATGCATGAACACACACACCAACCTCTCTTCCTCTGTCCCTCTCTAGATAAGAGTCATAAACTACAACCCACATTCCAATCCTGGGTAGTGACCAGCAGAACTCTCTTTACAGACACAGATCTGAGGAAGAATGTAAAATTAAATATCTAACTGTTCCCTAACTCATGAGATTTTCCCATGCAATAGTTTAACCCCAAACTTCTATCCCATAGAATGTTTGAAATGTAACATGTAGATTTTAAGACAATGTCCTTCATGTGACCATACTGTCAGCATCCTTCACACAAGGTAACACACACCACATGACATCCAGAATGTCCATAATATTATTATTACAGTCGAAGAACTGCTGTGTAATCCATCAGTGTTTCCTCTACATTCATTTAGCATTGGCGGCCCGCCACTGCTAAATCATAGCCGCCACGCCTTCAAATTTCTTTTTTTTTTTTTTTTTTATTGTCGCAAATGCCCCCCCGCCACATCTCTCCACCTTCACAGCCTGTGTGATGATGAG
>NW_019525658.1:63907-71412 GCF_002814215.2 Seriola lalandi dorsalis
AAGAAGAGAAAGACAACAGATGAAGAAGACGCTAGTCAGGTAGCATCATAAGCCTTTTACTGACTCGTAAATGCTGATGGTTAGGTAAAAAATAGTATTTTAATGTTCACACTTGTAATCAGATGTGATGTGAGTGTAAATTATATAACGCTGTTAGCGTTACTCACACTTTTAATGTAATCTTGTTAGACAAGTAACATTAGACAGGGAGGAGTTGTTAAACAAAGTGGAGGAGAGCAGAGCAGAGAGCTGGGTGAAGGTGCAGGAGAGAGAGATGAGCCTGGGTGCAAACTTTGCCTCTGACAACTTTAGAGTCATCTGGTCAACGCCAGTCTCCTCTAAAGTTATCCAACCAAAGTGAAGAGCATTAGAGTTTATTTCGCATCAACCCACAAGAGACACCAACAGATAACACCTCTGAACGACCGCCTGCAGAGAAGCCGAGCAGGAATCAAGAGAGCCCGAGACAGAAAGTTTCCTGGCAAACCAGAGCTGAACCGCTGAGACACCGGCAGAATCCCTCATCGTGATAACGGGACACGGCCTCCAAGAGAATCCACCTAGATCCCGCGTCTCCAGGGTTACCACGGCAACCACAGCCACCTGGGTTCCAGCCGAAGATCTCCAGCTACAGCGCAACTCACAGTAGGCCGGTCTTAACACTCTGCTCATGACTGGGTTGATGTCGAAATATAGCAATATTTAATCATCAAACCTAATTCGTAGATGTAGTGTCATTAGCTGTATAGCCACAGTGTATAGCCATAACATATTCTCTCCCGCCATTGCCAACTCATCACACTGCTCATTTCATTATTATTTTCATCTTTATGATTATTACACCTTGCATTTACTCTGTACATAGTAGTTTAGTTAAATAAACTCCTTTATTTACACCCAGTTGTTGTCCTGTTGTATTCTTTTGACAGAGAGACTGGAGATCCATTGAATCGAGAAGTCATGGCTTCCGATATGAGATTGATAAATTTGGCAATGAAGTAATTCATTGTTGTCCTCCTAGAGGACTGGTGCCCCATTTCAATGAGAGTAAATCCTAAAATATGGCTTAACGCTACACTGACAATAACGGATCTAGAGATAAATATTAGAGTTTATGCTTTTCTGAGATGTCTTTTGTACTTACCAATTTTAATAACATTAATTCACCAAAGTGACCTGTTAGATTCATAATCACGCATATGGTAAATTTTGAAAACACAGTAGGTTTATTTTCTTAAAAACCCTTTCAATGGCAATAACAAAGTTATGAATTAAACTAATCTACATGAGCTGTTATATACTGACAACTGCTTCAAAATCTTAACTGTTAATTTTCAGTTCACACTAATGAGTGTAACGTACATATGTCTATGAGGTAACAGCAGCACACTATTAATCATCTCGTTTTGATCCAGGTTGCACTTCTGGTTGGTCCATTCTAGCCGTTTCCTACTGAACACCGTCTTGATGTTGTTCACCTGTGAAGTAGATGACTGTTACTAATTCCAAGTTAATATTAATAAATTCTGTTTTTAAAAATGTAATGATTATCGTCTATCAACAACAGCAGAAATTAGGTAAAAGGCAAGAAACTGAACCTGTGAATACTGAGGACAGAGAACAATAAATAAAACAAATGTCTAAACAGCTCGTCTGTCTTCTCATCACAGCCCATTTCAGAACTAAGGATGTCCATGCAGTTTCCTTCGTCCATACACGAGTCCCTCATTCTGTAGGCACCAGTCATTCAGTTTTCTGTGTGGATACCTTTGAATGACAGTAAAAAACAAACACTTTAGTTAAGACATGGTAGATCACAGTTAATCACATACTTTTACCAGCACTTAGGATAGGTGCATGAATGTCTGCTTCAGTTGAACACTGCTGTGTATGAATTTACAGTATTAAATGACAAACCCTGACATGTTCTTCTATACATTGTGTATTGTACTCGATACAATACGAAACCAGTGAGATGAGGAGACAGAAAATAGGTTGAGATAAACCTGAATATTTTTCTGCTTGTAGGAAAATTCTATCGGTGACTGATTCTTTCTAATAACACTCAATAACATACTGAGTTAATTGTTAAACTATATTCATTCCTGCCCTTGTCATGTTTGGGAGCAGGTACAGTTAGCATTGCGAACACTAAGTTATCAGCTAGCTAACGAGGTTAGTACAGAGCATCCATAATTCACATTAACTCTAATATTAATTTGGATGTTAACTGTCTCCCGTTCTCCGGTCCGAACATGTAGGAAAAAACACACTAGCTTTTAGGGAGCATCATACACATTAAAATGTAGGACGTTCAGAAATAAACATTTACTTACCGAAAAACAAAACTGTATATCAGCATCCTTCCAGTCTGTTAGTGCCGAAGAACGGGCCATAATTCCAGTGAACAGAAAAATCATTAAAACTAAATAGCTAAGAGCAAAACTGTCAGTGAAAAATTCCTCCTCCCCTGACAAATATGGAGAACATAACGGAAATTTAACACAACTGATTCTAAACAGCGTGCATACGACACAAGATCTCCTCCAGTGACTGATCCTCCGGTTTCCGACCCCCCGGCCTGACTCGTCAGCTTATAAATCGCACACCAAAAATACCTATTTTAAGGGCTAAAATCGAATTAATTTGAGAATTATTTTCAGATGGACCACAAGAACACTGAACAAGAGGTGTGAATGAGCGAGGACATAGCAATGAGTTGTGGAAACAATTTATTGACTGAGTATTTCATTAGAGAAGCTGGTGTTTTTTGAATGGGTGTGTATTGGAGTCAGTTTTTTGGAGCCAGTCCCTAGCAACCTTCAGTGGTGTTGCACTTTAAGTCACTTCTGCATTGGCTTCACTTCTCAGCCCCGCAGCATATGCCCATTTCTATATACAGTCTATGGTGTTTCCCTCCTCCCCCTGGTGGCCACAGTCACTAGTAGTTGCCAGTGTCTCAGCAGGTATTACCGGGCAGAAATGGGCAAAGCTGATTCTGATAGGCTAATAGCTCATTACTTCTTAGCCTTTTAACTCATGTTTGAGAGCAACTCTAAGGTAAATCAACATGGTGTACTTACGTGTGCTTGATGTGGCGTTCTTTGCGTGTGTACATGTCTCTCTATAATTGTGAGGACAATTTTCATCAAAAATCATTATTGTGAGTTCATTTTGGCCCTCCTGACAACTTGAAAGGGCTGTTTGGAGGTTAAGCTTAAGCAGTTCCTAACACCACGCACAGACACACATTCATTGAAAGACACACAAACACCATCACCACTATATGGATGTTAACTGGATGTGTCTCAACCTGGTAACACAAGCTTTTTGGAGGCTCTATGGTAGACAGCTCCACTGCCACACACAACAATACACACACGCACATTGACAGACACACACAAACACCATCTTACTTTTTTGATATTCACCTTCAAAATAAGAGTTTCAACCAGGTAAAAAGAACTTACTGGAGGTTCTGTTGGGCAGCTCTACAGCTACACTCAAAAACACACACACTGTGTGTGTGTGTGTGTGTGTGTGTGTGTGTGTGTATATATATATAGACAAAACACAAACACAATTTTGATTAACCTTCAAAATAAGTGTCTCAACATGGTAAGAGCAAATTATTGGCTCTGTTGTACAAAACCTTATGCAATTTATACCGCCAAACACAGAAGCACAGACACTTTCAAAATAAGAGTCTCAAAAAGGTAAGAGGTAAGATATTAGATAAAAGTTCAATCTCAGAAGCTATCTTCTATATGGGCGTAGAGTGGTATAGCTTTATTGCGGATCAACTTCTATTAGGGCATGTACATGTGTCTATACATGCCATTGTTGTGTGGACAAACTTGTGTTTGAAACCATCAGTGTGAGGTTATTTTGGCCCGTTGTAACAGCTTCAAAGGGCTTTTTGAGGGACACCTGGAGCAACTGAGGTCAGTGTAGGATAAGTCTCTACAAAATGAAAGAAACTGAAAATAACATCCTTTGTACAAATTGAAACATAAAAAGTGAAATACACGCACCAAGCAGCAGGCACATAAAAAATTTCTCCAGGAATTTTCTAGTTATATCATTATCCATCAATAAAACATTAATCTAACAGACTGTAGGCTGCAGCTGTGACATCACTTTCTTTTTCAGGGCTAACGTAACCGTAGCAACAAATAGTAACACTGGGAGCGATCCATTACGATCAGCCCTCCACATCACTCAAATAACGCCTCCTTGTCCTCCTCTGGAAGCTAATGGAGCAAGAGCTGCTCTCACACTTTCAGGTTTCTCCACCAAACCAGGAAGTGGAAACATGCCTCCTTTAAACCCTCCTCTGTCATGTATCAACAGTGTTCATTGTAATTTTCAGAGGCATGACAGAGGTGTGTTCAGACTGATGCCAGAAAGCAGAGGATGTAATGACAGGCATGAGGATGACCCTGTGGAGCAAAGAGAGCTGATCTATTATTCATGCGATCTCAGGTTAGGTGTGGCATCTCTGAGCTCATAGCCAGACAAAGATAACAGATCTGATCAACTGAACACAACACACACACACACACACACACACCTCATCTCCAACACTGTCACAGAGCCTGAGAACAGGGCTGTAAACTATCAGTTATTTTCACTGTCTATTAATTGTTTGGGTTCATGTAAGAAAAAGTGGCTGAAGCACCAGGTGATATTTAATGTGACAGAGTGAGAAACCCAACCACTTTCACCATCACATGAGACAGAGAAGCTGAAGACAATGAATGTTTAACAACACAAAACAACTTTGGTGATTAATCAATTATCAGAAAAGTTGCAGATTCAAATCATATCAGATCTAAATCATTGTAAAAGAGCAAGAAGCCGCATCACGATACGCTCGGCAACAGTCGCCAAGTACCTGAAGTCCTTTATGGAAGGTTTATTAAAGATCCATACAGTCTAAAGATTGATGTCCATGTGTTGTTTGATAATAATTGATTCATAAATTTCCCCTAGGTGATAAATAAAGTACCTATTTATCTGTAAAGCAGGTCTAGGTTCTATATTAATACCGTGAAAGTAACAAAGCACTCAGTCCACAGAGGAATGTCCTCAGCCTGTATTCAGAAACTGAGCCTTAAAACCAGACGTCAGGACTTCTTCAACTTTGTGATGTCACAACAAGCAGTCACCAAGCCCCGATGATGATTGACAGTGACAGTTGCAGCTGTGAGTAAAACTCTGAAGGAAACTCTGGGCTTGTTGGCCGAATGTCAGAGCTAGCACAATAAGCCAATGCTGCTAATCATCATCAAGTGATTAAGATTTAAGGTTTAAGTGAGATTATTAATGAGACTCAAACTGGATTCATGAACCAGCAAGTCAGAATTATCCTGGACCTAAACACTTGTGTCTCAGAATAAGTAGCTGTCATTCTTTTCCCCTGCGAGTCTCACACTGCACACATCAGTGTGTCCCACCTGTAGAGCTGCTGTTAGTACACACTACATAGCATCAGAGAACAGACACCAGCTGAGTGACAACACAGTCCTGTTTCTTCAAACACTGATCCCATATAGAGAGCATTTCATGATACAAACCTTTTCTCATTTAAATCTAAATAAAAAGAAATGTGACATTTTCAGCCTTAATGGATCGAATCAAAGGGCTGTTTAGAAAGTATAAAACATTCAACATTTTTATCAAGTGAACAACCTATCAATAACACTAACTTTATTTTGAAAAGTAAATGTAAAACCTGAAACAGGAAGTCTTCAGTGAAGGTCAGAAAATACTGGACTTGATGGATCTGAATTTTACCATTAAATTAAAGCAGATGAAAGGGGTCCTGAGAGAATCACTGTGGACATTCACACCACTAAATATGTCTAAGACAATGTGTCATGCTATCAAGTGATTGTGATGCAACAGCCACAGAAATGGTCTGAATCATTCTCATCCTGATCAGACCCTCAGTGACCCATCGTGCTCTGTGGACAGAGACATGGTCCAACTTTGTTCCCTCTCTTGTTAATTGGGTTTTTCTTTTGTCTGGAGCCAGTTCAAATATTCTTCAATTCTCAGCTATGAAGAAAAAAGTTTCATATAAAGAAAATCAAGTGGATGTTAATGGAGGATTATTAGGACTATTGACAACACCATCACTCTGTCAATGGAGTACATTTTAACAGTCAGAATAAATAATGAATGACTTTAATGTAAACACAAAACTCATTACACTGATGTGTGGCTTCTTTGTATTTACAAATAACAAAAGAAAGACAACAGAAGATGTTCACAACAGTCATCTTTCAAACTCTTACATCAGATTTACTAACCTCAGTAACAAATGTGAATAAGAGGATTAAGAAGACATCTTCAGTTGTTGTTTTCATCATTGAATTCCAAAAAATACAAACTGTAAAATCAACTGAAAAATATGTCTATACTTTGTTTTGTTTATGTATTTATGCTTCCTTTTCTATATATATATATATATATATATATATATATACACACACACACATACATATATATATATATATACACACACACACACACACACACACACACATACATACATACCAACATATATAGATTATTTTATATGCACAGAATGAATATGCAGTACTCTATAATTAGAAGTAATACAATGTTCTTTAAATAAAGTTTTTAAATAACTGACGGTCAATGAGAAAAGTCGTGGCCTACCCCCGTCACTCATGACCAGTCCAGGGTTACATCTTTAACGCACCGCTCGATGGATGTTTAAACTTAGTATGTCTATGTGATCGGAAAAAACAGAACCCGGTTCCTGCTTCTGTCGTCAAAGTATGCAGAGACACAGCGATACTACAATCAGCTGTTTACAACCATCATTGTCTTTCCTAATCCTCCACTCAGATTAATGTATAACAGGGGGTTGGACACAGTGTGGAGGAAAAGGGTCAATACAAAGAACATGACCGGACTGGACCCTGATGAGAGGGGCCAGATCAGTCAGAACAGGAAGTAAAACAGACTGGGTTCAGGTTCTGGTTCAGGGATCAATAAGGAGGTTTTTAATAGACAAACAACATGTGAGGCCATTTCTTCATGCTCTTTAACAGGATGAATGTACTAACACACACACACACACACACACACACACACACACACACACACACACACACACACACTAAAGAACCATTTTGGACAGGAGCCTGAGCTTCTGGCTGGAGAACAGCACATCCACATGGATGCTGGCTCAGTGAGGTGTGAGGGGAGGGGCTCCGCTGTCATGGCTCATTCATGGCTCAGCCTGGCCATCTTGGTTGGACGGCCTTGTTCAGTTGATGCAATGCTAACAACAACAACAGAGAGGCCGGAGCTGCTGTTTAAGCAGCTGCTTTGCATTTTCCTGCCAACAATCACACACAGTCTGGTCTGAGCCCCCAGCATCGTGGATCTGAGTGGATCCAGACTGGATTAAGGAGAAATTCACTGAACAACAACAGGATCAACCTTCACCCTCACACCCCCCTTCT